>NC_140170.1:69132539-69172539 GCF_963971535.1 Notolepis coatsorum
CACACACACACACACACACATAGTAACACACACACACACATAGTAACACATACACACATAATAACACACACACACACACACACACACACACACATAGTAACACACACACACACATACACATGGTAACACATACACACAGATAGTAACACGTATACACACACACACACACACACACACACACACACACACTTGAACCTAGGGAGGGCTTTACCAGCTTTTTTCTGTTCCAGATTTACATCCCCCCCCCTCTCTCCTCCTCTCTCACTCACTTTCTTCATCCCTCGCTTTCTCCATGCTGGCTCACTGCTGTCTTCCAATCTCCCTCTGAGACCGGCAGAAGACTTTAAGGATGTTGCACGGTGCACCGCGGCGGCGCTGCGACGCCATCAATGGTTCTTTTGTTGTTTGGAAGCTGGATCTGAAGCTCCGCTCTGGAGGTTGGCGGGTCACGCAAAGTATCAGCCGTCCGTCAGTCCGCCGCCAGGGACCGACCTGGTGCCACTGCAGCCTCACGTCAGGGTGACGGCTGTGTTACTGTGTGTGTGTGTGTGTGTGTGTGTGTGTGTGTGTGTGTGTGCACGTAGTAGTAGTAGTTTATTGTCACGAATAAAGTACAGGTACATTACAGTGAGATGCTCGGTTCATATACACATACAGCTCATTACAGTAATATTCCACAATTATTACAGCTGATAGTAATAATGGCACACATAAATTGCACACCAACATGCAGGACTAAGGCCCAGTCCACACGATCACGGGTGTTTTTGACACCAGGGTTTTTAAAAGTATTCAACAAGAAGAAATCTGTCCACGCGACGTGGTTTAAACTCCGCACCGAGTGATGTATATACATGTAGTACAATGCCAAAGCAGTAGGTGGCGATGTAGTTCAAACATGAAGGCAATTTGCAACCAATCGGAAGGGTTCAGAGTTAATACCGGAAACTGAACTGAAGCCTGAACACAAACATCCCTCCTTGCTCACAGCCAAATTAGCTACAGCTAGCAATGAATAATTTAAGTGCAATAAACTAAAAATTATCCATTCACCCACTGTGTGTTCTGCCTCATTTGTTGATGAAACAAAACCAACATCAACACAATTTACCACCAAGAGCGGAGTTTAGTCTCACAAAAAGATCGCCGATTTTGTTAGCTTACGTGCTAACGTGATAATAAAGTAGTAACGTTAACACTAGTAGAATGAACGAATGGAAACGTTATTTAACAGATTGCAGAATGGGTACAATACAATACGGCTCAATACAAACAATTGTTAAGGGGATGCAGTCTGTTATAGTTTGGACTGGGTTCCTTATAACAATAACTTGACAACTCGTGAGCTTAGTTTAGCCGCAGCTTCAGGTTTACTCAGCATCAGGTCAGGAATGCGACAACAGACATCGTCGATCACAACACTCTTCAACACAGACGATACGTTTTGAACAAAGGTCTGTTACAATCATTTTCATATAACGCTACTTGGGACAGCTCTGCTGTAAACATGCGAAATAATCCCGGTTACTATGCCCACACGCAACCGATGCAACCGGGATGCGCGCAAAACTTCACCCTGGACTCCGGTTTTAAATTATCACGGTTGCAGTGTTCCAAAACCCGGCTGCGTGTGGCCGAGCAGTGCAACCGCGCACATTAAGGCTCGGTTATTTCTTTATTTCTTTATTTCAGATCCCCATTAGTCACTGCCTCAGCAGCGACTATTCTTCCTGGGGTCTGGATCCAAACATATCAAATGAAACAAGAATAATCAATAAAACAACATAAAAACAAAACAAATATCAATAAAACACCAATAAAATATACAAACAATTATAGAACATTAAACCAATCAAAATCAGACATACAAACAAATATGTATGCCAAATTTTCTAATATAGAACAATAACAAATATCAATAAAACACCAAATATCAATAAAACAACAAACAAAGACATCTCAGAGAAAACTAAAACGTGCTCAAAAACAGCACAACATTCCATGCACTCACTCTAATACTCCTCATAACCACTAGAGTCTACAAACACATTCCAAAACAACACACAACCCAACACAAGAACCCATTCATTAGACACAGATTAGACCCAACCAAAATCAATCTCTTTCTGCATTACAGCCACTCGTAGTCTCCTCTTGAATCCCACCTTACTGGTAATTGAAACCAAATATTGTGGAAGTCTATTCCAGTAGGACAGGGGTGGCCAACCAGTCAGAGACTAAGAGCCACAAAAATTACTGTGGTACCACAAAGAGCCACACCATATACCAGCGTTTCTCAACCTTTTTTTTCAGTCACGGCACCCTTCATGTGTTTATAGGTCTCACCCTCTGGCCTCTGAAGTTGCTAATGTCTTTTTAATTTGGGCTTCACAGGGTTGACCTCTTAAGCCCGAGATATAGAGTAAAAGTGTATCTTTTCAGCATTATGTTTGTTTACCAATTATTTTAACTGTTATTAGTGATATATAAGATTATAGAAATCTCAGGGCATTGAGTCGGAAACCGGCGCATATTGACAGGAGGAAGTGGCACAGCCAAAAGTGAGTGTAGTCTTTTGAAGGAAGAGACTCAGGGCTTTAGAATTTTGAAAAACTACCCAGCTCACACCAGCCCCTGACAATCATCTGACTTCTGGATTGACTTTTTTATTTCTCTTATTTTTGGGGATTATCTCCCACAAACCTGAACGTTATTGCCATAAAACAGAACGCAGTTAGTTTCTCTACCTTTCTGTGAACGTCTTGCAAAAAACGGTGTTGCAATACGATGAAAAATGGTGGAGAAATTTACATTATAAAAAAGATGGCAGAATTCAGTAATACAAAACCTTCTGTATAATCATCTTCCCTTTATTCATTTGCTTAGATTTTTCAGGTCTGGTAAATTTTAGCATGGTGTTATTCACAGTCAAAGATAATTATACTTTTTTTTAAATAGAATTGATATTCTCCTTTGGTTCATTACAATTTACTCAAGCCTAGTAACAGACACACTATTTCTGACACTGATCCATATATGTCCCTAGATTCAGATACCAAGAACATGCAAATGGACAAAAAAAAAAAAAAAAAAAAAAGTTTATTCTACCCATATGAAGTTAATTTTTTTTTTTTTTTTTTTTTTTGATGGAAGAGCCGCACATTGACGGGCAAAGAGCCGCATGCGGCTCGCGAGCCGCGGGTTGGCCACCCCTGCAGTAGGACATTGCCCTGTACATTACAGTTTTCTTTAAGGCTTCAGTTCTGGGTCTCGGCAGGGCGAACCGACCCCTCAATGCTTGTCTAGTGCCATAGCCATGACCATCACTAATAAGCACCAGCTTATTTCTCATAAACAAAATAAGACTACACACTAGTCTCTCATTGACTCTCATCCATGACAGTTCCTTGTGCATTTTCTCAACACTGTTTCTAATTGAGCTATGCAATGCAAGTCTTGCAGCTCTATTTTGAGTAAGCTGTATTTTATTTAAGTCTTGTTTGGATGCATTTGACCAGATTGCTGGACAGTAGTCCAGATGTGACAAAACTAGTGATTGTATGACTTGCTTGGTAGCTGTGTCTGTTAAAAAATAGGCATTCCGTCTAATAATTGAAATACTTCTGCTCATTTTTGTTACAATATTGTTAATGTGAGTTGACCAAGAGAGTGTTTAATCTATTATAACTCCAAGCAATCTGGCCTCCTTAACTAGTTCAATATCTGCACCCTGCAAAGAAATATTTAATCTGTGATTCTCTCTCTGAGCATGCTTTGAACAAATAAGTAGACATTTTGTTTTGGATGCATTTAGTTTCAGCTTATTTACCGTGACCCATTCAGAAATCTGCATTAACTCACTTTGAAGAAGACTGCTGAGGTCTTTGGCATTGCTTGCCGAAGCATATATTGTAGTGTCCTCTGCATAAATGGAACTGCTTGCATTTCTTAAACTTTGTGGCATATCATTTACAAATATTGAATATAATAATGGTCCAAGGCAACTTCCTTGAGGAATGCCACATTGTAGCGTTTTAAAGCTTGATAAAGTTCCATTAAACAGGACACATTGTTGTCTCATGAATAAATAACTTTTCATCCAGTTAGTAGCTGAGTGTTTGAAACCATAATCAGCTAGTTTTGTAAGCAGCAGTCCATGATCAATGAGATCAAAAGCTGCGCTAAAATCTAACAGTACTGTACCAACTAATAATTTACAGTCAATATTTCTTAGCCAATCATCAGCCAATTGTGTAAGTGCTGTGCATGTTGAATAGCCAGGTTTGTAAGCATGTTGAAAGTCAGAATTTATGTTATTAAGGGAGAAGTCATTTAGAATTTGTTTGAATGCAATTCTTTCCATAAGTATACCTAAAACAGGTAAAATACTGATTGGCCTACTATTTGGTCCAGTGAATGATTCTTTTCTATTTTTTGGTAGAGGAGTGACCTTAGCTACCTTCCATATTTGCGGATAAATTCCTTCCTTAAGACTCAAATTGAATATATGACATATCGGACCAGCAATACTTCCAGCTGATAGTGTGGACAGGGCCTGAGTCTTGAGACGGACGTATGTGTATCACCGCTGCCATGTTCACTGTGTGTGTGTGTGTGTGTGTGTGTGTGTGTGTGTGTGTGTGTGTGTGTGTGTGTGTGTGTGTGTGTGTGTGTGTGTGTGTGTGTGTGTGTGTGTGTGTGTGTGTGTGTGTGTGTGTGTGTGTGTGTGTGTGTGTGTGTGTGTGTGTGTGTGTGTGTGTGTGTGTGTGTGTGTGTGTGTGTGTGTGTGTGTGTGTGTGTGTGTGTGTGTGTGTGTGTGTGTGTGTTGGCAGAGGGAACACCCGCAGTGCTTGGGCACACCGTCAGAGTTCACACCTCAGCTAATGCTGTTTTAATGAAGACATTCATCACCGCTTCTCATCTGAATCTGCATCTTTCACAACACACACACACACACACACACACACACACACACACTGATATCCTCTTCTCACCCCTCTCTCTCTCGTTATCTCTCTCTATCTCTCTCTCACTCCTTCCCTGAACTGTAATTGTATGCGTGTTTGTGTGTGTACAGTGTGTGTGTGTGTGTGTGTGTGTGTGTGTGTGTGTGTGTAAGCAGGAACACAGTGTTCTCTCTCTCCAGGATGCACCAATGAGAGCATCCCTCCTGTTCTAGCTGCTCTCTCATCATCAAAGCTGCTCTCTCCCCTTCTCTCTCTCTCTCTCTCTCTCTCTCTCTCTCTCTCTCTCTCTCTCTCTCTGTGTGTATGCGCGTGTGTTTGTGCGTGAGAGAGAGAGAGAGAGAGAGAGTGTGAGAATGTGTGTGTGTGTGTGTATGTATTGTGTGTGTATGTATTATTGTATTGTGTTTGTGTGTGTGAGAGAGTGTGATAATGTGTGTGTGTGTGTGTGTGTGTGTGTGTGTATGTATTGTGAGAGTGTGAGAATGTGTGGGCTCAAAGCAGCTCCTTCAAAGTGCTGAGTCTCAGTTTTACTTTGAACTCAGGAAAATCACCACACACACACACACACACACACACACACACACACACACACACACACACATACATTCTCACCCCATAATATAATGACAAAGAAATAACACATAATGTATGCTGGTGGGTAGATGCTGCTCGGGGCCCTAATAGACCTAGTATGTAGTAGGGATGGGTACCGAATCCGGTACTTTTAAGGGTACAGACTGAATCACATCGGTACTACCGAGTACCCATTCACGTGAGATCCGCCGGTGCCACATTTCGGTACTGTAAAAAAAAACTTTTTTTTAAAATTGTTTAGTCCGATGACGTCAATGTTTAGTTTATTTTAATTTTGAATTTTTTGTATCTCTCTTTCTCCGATTTTTCTCTGTTTTCTCCCCGTCTCAATTTAGTCGTTGTGCCAATTCCCCCCCCCCCTCCCCTACCTGGTTGTTGTGCGCATGTTTTCCTACTGGTCGGTACAAGGGAACCCTGAAGTCATCTGCACGCTTCCTCTGACACGTGCGGCGACAGCCAGTGACTCTTTTTTCACCTGGCAGCGAGGACTCTCATTGGTGAAGTGTAACGCGTGGGAGGTCACGCTGCCTTCATCAAGTCCTGCCTCCGCTGAGCAAGCGCCCTGACATGACCTGACTTGTAGGCGTCGCTGTCCACAACGCCAGTTTCCCACCCACGGCTTCCCTCCCCCTAACCCAGCCAAACGGGTTAGTATAGCGATCAGCCCAAGCCCCAAGCAATGCTGACTCCGAGAGTCGAGACCGCAGTCTCTTGCATCGGTGACAAGCGCAATCTCCGCTACGCCACCTGACCGCCCCCAATGTTTAGTTTACCGTGAAACGAAACCTATGAAGTGCGCCGCACGTTCACGTCACCGTTCACTAGGGATGGGTACCGTTCACATTTGAACCGATACGGTACCGGTACCTGTGAATCGATACCGGTACCCAACGGTACCTTTTTTCGGTACTTTAGTCTCAAGAAATTTAATTTACCTACCTCAGTCGAAAAAAAAATCCAAACTTCAAATAACTACAATTTCGACCGTTTTCGGCTTGCCATTGCTCCGACTGCTTTGTTGTTGAATCAAGTCAAATCCTAGGTAAGCATATATTGTGCGTGTGAACGCTGACATGAAAAGAAAAAAGGTAAATTTTAATTTTTAATTCTTTTGGTATCTCACTTGAATCGATACTCGGTAGTACCGACGTGTTTCGGTTTGGTACCTCAAAAGTAGGGCTGGGCGATAAAACGATAACGATAACTATCGCGATAAATTATTTCCTCGAAATAAACATGAAACGTGGTCGCAAAGTTTAGATATATCGATTTTCCAAGCTTGGATATGAGCACGCACTAACAACCAATCGGTGAAGGAGATGGCCGAGAGCGAAGGAGACCAGGAAGGAGACCCAGCGCTGCACCTCTGGGTAGAGAGGTAGGACTCACTCAACAACAAGGCTTGCTAGGCTAACTAGCTTGCACGGCGACGTTTTATATATTTACGTGCAGAGTATGTGTGCGCTGTGAATTCTGAGGCCACGTTCATAGTAGTGTGGGGTATACAGTGGACGTCGTTTCAATATATTGTGGCGGAAGAGAGTATTTTAGTGTCATATTTATTACATTGCCATGAGATATTCCGCTTGTCGGCTAACTTCTAACGTGCGCGGACTGATGACGACATCAACTCGACTCGAGACATTCGCAGCAGCATAATAAGACAACAGGCTGGCTAGGCTAACTAGCTTGCACGGCGACGTTTTATATATTTACGTGCAGAGTATGTGTGCGCTGTGAATTCTGAGGCCACGTTCATAGTAGTGTGGGGTATACAGTGGACGTCGTTTCAATATATTGTGGCGGAAGAGAGTATTTTAGTGTCATATTTATTACATTGCCATGAGATATTCCGCTTGTCGGCTAACTTCTAATGTGCGCGGACTGATGACGACATCAACTCGACTCGAGACATTCGCAGCAGCATAATAAGTTAATTAAACTTGACATACATTATATCGACGATAATTATCGATATCGAATTATATGAAAATAATTTTATAATTTTATCGCGATAACGTTTTTGGTCATATCGCCCAGCCCTACTCAAAAGTACCGAATTCGGTACCCATCCCTACCGTTCACACGCACAATACACGCTTACCTAGGATTTGACTTGATTCAACAACAAAGCAGTCGCCGCAATGGCAAGCCGAAAACGGTCGCAAGTGTTGTTACACTTTACAAAGCCAGATGCAGACAACGCTCGCTGCAATATTTATATTATATATATATATTAACAAATTGTTCTAAATAAATAATAATGATAATAAATACTTTGAAGTTTGGACACATTATTTACAACTGAGGTAGGTAGATTACATTTTTAGAGACTAAAGTACAGGAAAAAAGGTACCGTTGGGTACCGGTATTGGTTCAAATGTGAACGGTACCCAACCCTAGTATGTATGCTGCTTGGGGCCTTAATATGACCAGTATGTATGCTGGTATATTTTGCTTATGGGCCCTAATATAACTAGTATGTGGGATGCATGGGGAGTGAGTCAGTCTATTGGAGGTGAGTGTTGCCCCCCCAAAACCCCCTCCCCTGCACCGCACCCCCTGGTTCCCCTTCAGCCCTCACTCAAAACAGATGTACCCACACACACACACACACACACACACACGTAAACACACACACATACACACACACACACACACACACACACACACACACGTAAACACACACACACACACACACACACACACACACACACACACACACACACACACACACACACACACACACACACACACACACACACACACACACACACACACACACACACACACACACACACACACACACACACACACACACACACACACACACACACACACACGTTGGCTGGCTGGCCGTGAGTGATGGCAGTGTTTGTGTCTTCCAGCTAAGACGTTAACCTGAGTAGGGGGTTACATTGAGGTGAGAGAAGATAGACAAATAGATTGAGAGAAGAGGTCCCACTTCCTCCTCTCATCACGCCTTCAGCTAGTACCCCCCCCCTCCCCCACACGCACACACACACACACACACACACACACACACACACACACACACACGCACGCACGTACGCTCTGTCACTGTGTACTCTCTGTTTAGGGCCAAATAGCATTTCAATTTCTTTCCAATGTGTCTCTCTCTCTCTCTCTCTCTCTCTGTACACTGTATATTGACTGTAGAACGGGAGCTCTCTCTCGCTCTCTCTTTTGCTATATGTTGACTGTATCATGCCCCGCCTCGGGCAGCGCTATTATTTAAGAATATGTTGACTGTATAAAAAATAAAAATAAAAATATATGTGTTAGAGAGAGACTATAGCATGTATGAGAGATTCAAAAGGACAAAGATCAACACTTAAATCCAACAAGAAGAGGGTCAACAGAGAAACCAAAGCAGCAAGGAGCCAATGGCCGACATCAGCTAAATAGGCTAGCCAGGTACTGTGACACCAGGCCACGTGACACACAGCTTTGGCCAACGGCCCAACGCTACCCAAGCTACACAAACGACCATTCACACACAGCACATGTCGTATCTCCAAATGTTGTGAAGTAGCATATGTTTTGCCTGGAAAAAAACATCGTTATTAACAAAACATTCGGGAGGGGAAGGAAGGAAGAGTGGGGTAATGTCATGACATTTTCATTAATCTTACGTTACCTGCACGAGGAACGCAGGGCGAAAGGCCGCAACACAGGTCTCCACGTTGACGAAAGGCCTCTCGCTGTCGGGACAAAGCTATGGCCAGAGCCTTGTCATGTGCAGGCCCGACTACATCTTCTGTCAAAGATGATGTCGTAGTCAGAGTGCCAGGGCCTGCTATTCTCAAGGCTAACTGATAGCATCAAACGAACGTTCCCAGCTGACGCTAAACAGCTAACTGGCTAACAGTTAGCTCAATCAGGTACCTGGCTGTATGTAGTAGCCGCATAGCTTGCTTCTGCGTTAGCTAACAGCTAACAAGCTATGCGGCTACTGTCTACATACAGCCAGGTGCTCTCACCAGGCACACACAGTTAGCTACTAGTAGTACTATATATTAGCTAGTCGACCAGTTTGGCTCCAGAGAGAGAGAAAGATAGATAGGTCAGGACAGGTCCACGGCGGGTATATAATCATAGGTTGACTCACCATAACGCAGTATCAATGAATGCGGCGCGGCCGGCGCCAATGGTAAAGTTGGAAGGAGACTTGGCCCACGGTGTAATTTCTTCTTTCTTCTTCTTCTTCGAGTACTTTCCGGCAGACTGGACACCTTTCGGCGTATTGCTGCCTAACAGATTATCTGCTCACAAGTTCTCTTCTCCTTCTTTTGAAAAGACATCCACTCGCCTCGCCTCGCTCCTCTGAATAGGTTAGCTAACGCTAGTTAGCCGTTAGCTAAGCTAGCTACTAGCCGACATCATCATGGCTATCCCGACTGAACCACACGTTAGCACTCAATATTATACGTAGCTAAAGCTAACTAGCTGTCCCTGTCTTTAGCCGGGATGGCTAGCCTGACTGAACTGTCTAACATGCAACAACTTTCATCTTCAGTCATCTGCCGAACGATGTCCTCTTCACCGTGGCTGGCATAACCTCCAATGCTGCACGCGCGGAATAGTCAGACGCTACCTTACCTGTAACCCTCCCCTCATTGAAACCAATTCTGCTGCAAAGCCTCAGAGCTGCCTCCAATAGTGTATCTGCAGAGCCGCAGAGCCCGGAACAAGTCAGACACATTCTACAAACGTGTCTAATGTGAAATATATAAGCATATAAGCAAAACTAGATTTTAGGTCTGTGATGAAAAAGGGCCTCGCGGGAAGGGGGGCCTCGCAAAAAAAATAAAAAAATAAATAAAAAATAAATAAAAAAAATTAATAATTTTTTTTTTTTTTTTGCGGGCCCCCCTTCCCGCGAGGCCCTGTGCGACCGCACTGCTCGCACACCCCCTGAGGCGGCCCTGCCTGTACCCATTACCCTGCCCACACCTGTACCCATTACCCTGCCCACACCTGTACCCATTACCCTGCCCACACCTGTACCCATTACCCTGCCCACACCTGTACCCATTACCCTGCCCACACCTGTACCCATTACCCTGCCCACACCTGTACCTCCTCTCCCCTGCCCACACCTGTACCCATTACCCTGCCCACACCTGTACCCATTACCCTGCCCACACCTGTACCCATTACCCTGCCCACACCTGTACCCATTACCCTGCCCACACCTGTACCCATTACCCTGCCCACACCTGTACCCATTACCCTGCCCACACCTGTACCCATTACCCTGCCTACACCTGTACCTCCTCTCCCCTGCCCACACCTGTACCCATTACCCTGCCCACTGTACCCATTACTAGGGATGGGAATTGATAGGATTTTATCGATACGATTCCATATCGATTCTGCTTATCGATTCGATTCTTTATCGATTCCCTTATCGATACCTGATCAATTTATAATTTAAATAAATAAATTGGAAATGCAACAGAACTACATTTAGTCATTTAGCTGACGCTTTTATCCAAAGCGACTTACAAGTTCTGTACGACAAGCCATCAGGAAGGGCACAACTCTATCAGCTGAGCAACAATGTTCATCAAAGTGTTGAGTGCTACAGTGTAGGTTAGTTTATTAGGACAAGTGCATGACAGTACGGTTAGTTAGGGTTAGATATATTTTTTTTTATTCAGATAATGGTTGAAGAAGTGCGTCTTTAGTCGACGGCGAAAGATGGACGTGATTCGGCTGTCCTAACTGGGGTGGGTAGTTCATTCCACCATTGTGGGGCAAGGACTGAGAATAGGCGACTTCTCTTTGATGACCCTCCCGGAGCTCGGATAGGAGTAGGTCTGAGGCGGCCAGAAGATGCAGAGCGTAGGGGTCTAAGCTGGTTAGAATAACAACATGCAACTTGACATTTCTGATTGTCATTTATTGTTGAGCCCCTATGTCAGAAAAATACAAAAACTGTAAAAAATAAAACATTAACTATAGCCTACACTTAAATAAAATAATGTATTTGAGATTCTCTTAAAATGTATTTATTTTTTTATTCTTAAACGAATTTAATCTATTGAATAACAGGTTGTTATTCCTCTGACTTCTGTCTCTCTCACACACACACACACACACACACACACACACACACACACACACACACACACAACACACACACACACACACACACAGAGAGAGAGAGCTCCTTCCCCGGGCCCCTGTCCTTAAAGTATTGGCTTGTGTTGCTACACGGACACATTTGTATGTTGCACCACTCTTCCTGGCTTACAGACTTGTAAACAAGCACTCACGTCTCTCATTATATGTGAACTAAAGAGTACAAGGTTTACACAACAGCCCCCACCTGCTGTTTTATTGTATTTGTACCTGTACTATCCGCTGTCAGCTGTTTATCTCTCTTTGTGAGCTTGATTAAATAGCGTTAGCTCACGTTAGCTCCGCGGCTAATTTTAGCTCACCCTGATCTAAATCAATGACTAGGTTCTAAAGCATTCAAGTAGTTTTCACTGCACATAGAAGTAGCCAAACAGCGGGAGCATTTCGGGAGCATATTACCAAAACCCAGGCAATTTCGAGCCCTTAAGGAATCAAATAGAGTCTGCCATGGCTACATGCTAACGTAACGTTATTGCGCAACTGTAGGCAGCGATAAGGGAATCGAAAGTCACAGGAGCCACACGGTTCCAGGCATCGGCCAATTAGGAACCGGTTCCGAACGGGAACCGGTTTTCGATTCCCATCCCTACCAATTACCCTGCCCACACCTGTACCCATTACCCTGCCCACACCTGTACCCATTACCCTGCCCACACCTGTACCCATTACCCTGCCCACACCTGTACCCATTACCCTGCCCACACCTGTACCTCCCCTCCCCTGCCCACACCTGTACCCATTACCCTGCCCACACCTGTACCCATTACCCTGCCCATAAATTAAATATAATATAATTGTTTGCTTGATAGACGAAGGTTGCAACATAATTATGTAATGTCATGTCGTTGGCTGTGAGAGCAGCCCCACTGCACCCAGGCAGCGCAGCCGAGTGAAACGGGCTACTTAATTAATTTAATCCAATCCACTTTATTTATAGAGCACATTTAAAACAACAAATTTTACCAAAGTGCTGTACAAGTCCCACAACATAAGATAAAAAATAATAATAAAAAGATATATAATAAAAGAAAAAAATCCAGAAGCTTCGAATTAAAATCGAAGCTCGGCCCGAAGCTTCGATAGCCAAAAAAAGCTTCGAAGGTCAGCCCATTGGGTAGTAGTATAAGTATACTAGAATAGTAGTATAGACATATTAGCATGATATATGCAGTAGTATAAGTATAGTAGCATTGTAGTATAGGCATATTAGCATGATAGATAGTAGTATACGTATAGTAGTATAGGCATATTAGCATGATGGATGGGTAGTAGTATAAACTTAGTAGCATAGTAGTATAGACATATTAGCATGATAGGTAGTAGTATAAGTATACTAGCATAGTAGTATAGACATATTAGCATGATAGGTAGTAGTATAAGTATACTAGCATAGTAGTATAAACATTAGCATGATAGGTAGTAGTATAAGTATACTAGCATAGAGGGGCGGCTACGTGGCGTAGTGGGCAAGGCGCTCGCCACGAATGACGGAGACGCTGGCTTGCCTGTTCGAGCCCAGCGATCCACATTGCTTTCAGTTTAGCTGGCCGTCCGTACTAATACACATTGGCCGTATTAGGGGGTGGGAAACTGATGGGTGGGGATCGGGCGTTGTGGACAGCGACTCCTACAGGTCGGTTGGTGCGCCTGCGCAGTAGAATCAGGAAGTGTCGGGGGCAGTGTGAGCCTCCCACGCGTTACTCCTCGCCACAGAGATCGAGCTGCGCAGGTGAAAAGATGCGACTGCTGTTACCTCAAGTACCGGAGGGGACTTGTGCTATGTATGACTTAGTCCACATTGCAGCCGGCTTGTGGGAGGCAAGAAACAGCGTTCGTGACAGGGGAGGGTTGAATTGGATGATACGAAATTGGGATGGGAAATATAGAAAATGGTGAGAAAAAGTGGATACAAAAAAAAAAGTATACTAGCATAGTAGTATAGACATATTAGCATGATAGGTAGTAGTATAAGTATACTAGCATAGTAGTAGGGTACATAATAGTAAAAAGACAGTAAGAAGGTTAGCACCCTGGGTGTGGTGGGTCCAAATGACTCTGGCTGACATCACCATGTGGCATACAAACCAAACCATCATCATCACCATCATCAATCATTATCTTCATCATCTTTCAAGACCTATAGTTGTATAACACTGAAAGCCCCTGCAGATTGGGTTCATGTCGGTGTGTGTGCACGGTGTGGGAGGGTGTGTTTGTGAATGTGTGTGGTATGTGTCTTGTTTTCTTAGGGCGTGTCTTCGAGCGTGTGTGTGTGTGTGCGTGTCTGCACACATGCGTGGCTGTTTATTAGTATGTTCCTTCCTTTGTGTGTGTGTGTGTGTTGAGACGTGTTGATGCTGGTACCGTGCCTGCCTAGGGTTTGAACCTGCGTCCGACTGTAACGTGACTGTAACAGTCTCTGTGAGGAGAGAGAGAGAGAGAGAGGAGACGGAAACGCTGCATACCTGAGGCCTGATATTTATCTAACCGCTCTCTCTCTGCACGCTCTTGTTTGCTGTGTCTCTCTCTCTCTCTCTCTCTCCTACTTTCCCTGTCTCCCTCTGGCCAGGGGGGCAGCGTGTGTGTGGATGTGTGTGTGTGTGTGTGTGTGTGAAGTGTCCATGCATGTTTTAGCGTGTCCCGGGGCCGTGCACTATCATGTGCTGTAGCGGCGTGTTTGTACATCATGTCCCGACGCGACAGGTAGAGAGAGAGAGCAGAGAGCAGAGAGAGAGCAGAGAGAGAGCAGAGAGAGAGCAGAGAGAGAGCAGAGAGAGAGCAGAGAGAGAGAGCAGAGAGAGAGAGCAGAGAGAGAGAGCAGAGAGAGAGAGCAGAGAGAGAGAGAGCAGAGAGAGAGAGCAGAGAGAGAGCAGAGAGAGAGAGCAGAGAGAGAGAGAGCAGAGAGAGAGCAGAGAGAGAGAGAGCAGAGAGAGAGAGAGCAGAGAGAGCAGAGAGAGAGCAGAGAGAGAGAGCAGAGAAAGAGAGAGAGAGAGCAGAGAGAGAGCAGAGAGAGATAGCAGAGAGAGAGCAGAGAGAGAGAGCAGAGAGAGAGAGCAGAGAGAGAGAGCAGCGAGAGAGAGAGCAGAGAGAGAGCAGAGAGAGAGAGAGCATGAGAGAGAGCAGAGAGAGAGAGCAGAGAGAGAGCAGAGAGCGAGAGCAGAGAGAGAGAGCAGAGCGAGCAGAGAGAGAGAGCAGAGAGAGAGAGAGCAGAGAGAGAGAGCAGAGAGAGAGAGAGAGAGAGAGCAGAGAGAGAGAGAGAGCAGAGAGAGAGAGCAGAGAGAGAGAGAGAGAGCAGAGAGAGAGAGAGAGCAGAGAGAGAGAGCAGAGAGAGAGAGAGAGAGCAGAGAGAGAGAGAGAGAGAGAGAGCAGAGAGAGAGAGAGAGAGAGCAGAGAGAGAGAGAGAGAGAGAGAGCAGAGAGAGAGAGAGAGAGAGAGAGAGAGAGAGAGAGAGAGAGAGAGAGAGAGAGAGAGCTCCGCGGCTGCAGGTCTCCTGTCTGTCGCGTCCTCGCGTTTCTCTTGTCACACAACTGCTGCCAGCTGCAGTGCAACGCTTCACAATGTTAAAGGAACACGCCAACATTTTGGGAGATTAGCTTACTGTCTTCTCCAGAGAGAGACAAGAAGATAGATACCAGTCCTCTCTCTGTGCGTTCAGTAGAAAGCTATCTGGCTGCACGTTAGCCTAGCTTAGCACAATGAGTGGAAGCGGACAGTGCCGGTTAGCCTTCGGGGGAGGTGTTAGTTGGACTATGCCTAGTAGGCACCTCTCCGCTTCCACTCATTGTGCTAAGCTAGGCTAACGTGCAGCCAGATAGCTTTCTACTGAACGCACAGAGAGGAGACTGGTATCTATCTTCTTGTCTCTCTCTGGAGAAGACAGTAAGCTAATCTCCCAAAATGTTGGCGTGTTCCTTTAACATTGTGTGAAGTGTGTGAAGTGTCCATGCATGTTTTAGCGTGTCCCGGGGCCGTGCACCTATCATGTGCTGTAGCGAGCGTGTTGTACATCATGTCCCGACGCGACAGGTAGAGAGAGAGAGCAGAGAGAGAGAGGAGAGAGCAGAGAGAGAGCAGAGAGAGAGCAGAGAGAGAGCAGAAGAGAGAGCAGAGAGAGAGCAGAGAGAGAGAGCAGAGAGAGAGAGCAGAGAGAGAGCAGAGAGAGAGAGCAGAGAGAGAGAGAGCAGAGAGAGAGAGAGCAGAGAGAGAGCAGAGAGAGAGAGCAGAGAGAGAGAGCAGAGAGAGAGCAGCAGAGAGAGAGAGAGCAGAGAGAGCAGAGAGAGAGCAGAGAGAGAGAGCAGAGAAAGAGAGAGAGAGAGCAGAGAGAGAGCAGAGAGAGAGATAGCAGAGAGAGAGCAGAGAGAGAGAGCAGAGAGAGAGAGCAGAGAGAGAGAGCAGCGAGAGAGAGAGCAGAGAGAGAGCAGAGAGAGAGAGAGCAGAGAGAGAGCAGAGAGAGAGAGCAGAGAGAGAGCAGAGAGCGAGAGCAGAGAGAGAGAGCTAGAGCGAGCAGAGAGAGAGAGAGCGAGAGAGTGAGAGAGAGAGCAGAGAGAGAGAGCAGAGAGAGAGAGAGAGAGAGCAGAGAGAGAGAGAGAGCAGAGAGAGAGAGAGAGAGCAGAGAGAGAGAGAGAGCAGAGAGAGAGAGCAGAGAGAGAGAGCAGAGAGAGAGAGAGAGAGCAGAGAGAGAGAGAGAGAAGAGAGAGAGAGAGAGAGAGAGAGAAGAGAGAGAGAGAGAGAGAGAGAGAGAGAGAGAGAGAGAGAGAGAGAGAGAGAGAGAGAGAGCTCCGCGGCTGCAGGTCTCCTGTCTGTCGCGTCTCGCGTTTCTCTTGTCACACAACTGCTGCCAGCTGCAGTGCAACGCTTCACAATGTTAAAGGAACACGCCAACATTTTGGGAGATTAGCTTACTGTCTTCTCCAGAGAGAGACAAGAAGATAGATACCAGTCTCCTCTCTGTGCGTTCAGTAGAAAGCTATCTGGCTGCACGTTAGCCTAGCTTAGCACAATGAGTGGAAGCGGACAGTGCCGGTTAGCCTTCGGGGGAGGTGTTAGTTGGACTATGCCCTAGTAGGCACTCTCCGCTTCCATTCATTGTGCTAAGCTAGGCTAACGTGCAGCCAGATAGTTTTCTACTGAACGCACAGAGAGGAGACTGGTATCTATCTTCTTGTCTCTCTCTGGAGAAGACGGTAAGCTAATTTCCCAAAATGTTGACGTGTTCCTTTAAAGGAGCTGTAGGTGGTGTTTATTTTTGTTAAAGTAAGTGTTGACTAGCTCTACATTCCGACAGCCATCACTGAGTATAGAGTGTGTGGACAGTAACGTGGGTCTCTCAGTCCCAGCCGCTCTGCAGTAAACACTAAATAAATGTTCTGGTATCCCGTTCCCACTTTATCCAATCAGGAGAGAGAACCCAAGAGAACCCTATTATTCTTTTAACTTATTTCAAGAAATCTTACCAGGCCAAATTAGCTTAGTGCACTGCACTGTGGTAGATCATTGTATTGTTCTTGTTCCAAGCACATATTTGCTTAAAAACTAGTTTTTATTTCTTATTTTCGTCTGACCATTTTTGCAGCGTGGAGCTTTTCTTTTGCAGTGTGGAGACGCATGTTACTGACAAAACACTATATCAATATCAGTGATGGCTGTGGGAATGTAGAGCTGTTATTTTAACATTGTAGACCACTTATTTTAACAAAAGAATACCACTTACAGCACCTTTTAACAGGGTGGTGGAAAATAGTAACCGGCCACGAACCAAAACAGCGGTGAATAGTCCGGGCTGTCCTCGACGAATCCATTAGTTGATTTTACCGACATATTCGTCACCACATGCAACCCTGCAGAAGGACCTCTTGAAATCTAGTGCTTTTAGATGACTTACTTTAGAGATTTTAACACATTCTCTTCTCAGTCGATTTAAGACCAAACGGATCAAAAATAGATACAGAAAATAACTGAGGAACTATAGATGGTTGCTCTCAGGAAATGTTTTGATCTCTTCCAAACCAAAAAATAACGGTTGTCTTGTTTTTTTAACCTTATTTTATTCATTGTTATTCTGTCCCTCTTTTAGGTAGTAAGAGAGTTCTATTTAAATCGTTGTGATATTGTCAGAAAGGGGCAGGACTACTAGATAAGCCATGCTTTCTTCTGCCTCCTCTTCTCCAACTCATCCTCGTTTGTTTCCCTATGGGACGAAGACGGGCCCGTTTGTTTACGTTTACATTTTGACCCGTGATGATTTGTACGTTTGTTGTGTTCAAGATCAATGCAGATCAAATCAAATCAAACTGACCAACTAATGGACTCGTCGTCTTAAGAGGGCCTAGGGAACAGTATGGTGGGAGTAATGAAAGTGAATTTATGAATACACCTCCATCCATCCATCCATCCATCTTGAGCCCCTCTACACCACGGAGACCCGCGTGTGGGTGAACGTAGCGTCAATCATCCCGCCCTGATTGAAATGTGCCGACCATGTGCTGAGCTGCATGCTGGGATAGCCCGCTCCGATTACCCCTCTCTCTCTCTCTCTCCCTCTCTCGCTCTCCTTTCCTCCTCCCCTCCTCCCTCCACATTCCGACTCAGTCCATGTGCTCCAAACAGAGTGGAAATGGGAACATCCCTCCCCTTCCACACACACACACGCACACACACACACACGCACACACACTCACATTCCTGTTGTGCAGTGGCCCGTGCAGGCCAGGGGGTTGTACCGAAGGGGGTTCATTCTGAATCTCTAGGTTCTCTCGTCCGTGCCGTCTGCCTGGTGCCGCTTGTCGGAGCACCAATCATCTGCCCAGACATGTAGCAGGAGGAGGGGAGCGAGCGCAGAGCACCTCCTCACCTCTCATACCTACTCTCTCTCTCTCAAGTCCTCCTGAGCTCTTCTGTCATCTGGTACCGATCCGATCCATCACTTCTACGGGACAGCGCGGACTTAAGACCCCTAGTTTGAGGTCGCCGGGCCTCCATTCCTCACCGTCCCGCCACGTGTACAAGGTTGAACGTCGGAAACAAATGCCGCGCCGCGATGTATTTGAAAGGCAGACTATGCATCCCAACTTTTTCCAATGACTCATTAGAATCAAAGGGGTAGTTCATACATAATAAAACAATTAAAAATATTTTTTTTTCTTTGCCCGGTGTGCCATCTATCCATCCAGATCATCTCGTCTAGTTTTGGAGATATCTGCTGTAGAGATGTCTGCTGTAGAGATGTCTGCTGTAGAGATGTCTGCTGTAGAGATGTCTGCTGTAGAGATGTCTGTTGTAGAGATGTCTGCTGTAGAGATGTCTGCTGTAGAGATATCTGTTGTAGAGATGTCTGCTGTAGATATATCTGTTGTAGAGATGTCTGCTGTAGATATATCTGTTGTAGAGATGTCTGCTGTAGATATGTCTGCTGTAGAGATGTCTGCTGTAGAGATGTCTGCTGTAGAAATGTCTGCTGTAGATATATCTGCTGTAGAGATGTCTGCTGTAGAAATGTCTGCTGTAGATATATCTGCTGTAGAGATGTCTGCTGTAGAGATATCTGCTGTAGAGATATCTGCTGTAGAGATGTCTGCTGTAGAGTTACCTGCTGTAGAGATATCTGTTGTAGAGATGTCTGCTGTAGAGATGTCTGCTGTAGAGATATCTGCTGTAGAGATATCTGTTGTAGAGATGTCTGCTGTAGAGATGTCTGCTGTAGAGATGTCTGCTGTAGAGATGTCTGATGTAGAGATACCTGCTGTAGAGATGTCTGCTGTAGAGATATCTGTTGTAGAGATGTCTGCTGTAGAGATGTCTGCTGTAGAGATGTCTGATGTAGAGATGTCTGCTGTAGAGATGTCTGCTGTAGAGATGTCTGATGTAGAGATGTCTGCTGTAGAGATGTCTGCTGTAGAGATATCTGTTGTAGAGATATCTGCTGTAGAGATATCTGTTGTGGAGATGTCTGGTGTAGAGATACCTGCTGTCACTCCAATACAATGGAGCTGAATGGCGCTTGGCTTGTGGCGATCACACCCCTTAGCTGTGATATAATACCATATACCACGGCCTGTCATGAACTACGCCCCCTTAGCTGTGATATAATACCATATACCACGGCCTGTCATGAACTACGCCCCCTTAGCTGTGATATAATACTGTGATATAATACCATATACCACGGCCTGTCATGAACTACACCCCCTTAGCTGTGATATAATACCATATACCACGGCCTGTCATGAACTACGCCCCCTTAGCTGTGATATAATACCATATACCACGGCCTGTCGTAGGGCTGGGCGATATGACGATATTATATAAATATCGGGTACAGTTCATTAACGATACACTTTTTAAACGTATCGTGGATATCGTGATGTTTTGCGAGGCTTGTGTTGCGTCAATCTGGTCCACACGTTGACACTATTGAACAGCGCCGCCCCACACACACACTACTGCATCAAAAGTTAATACTTATGATAACAAAGGCATTCGTTTTGTGGCATTGACGTTATATAGTTACACTTTCAATAACATCAGCGTATTTACATAGCAACGACCGAGGTCGACCTAGATATAGCAAGCATTAGCCGTTCATATCTCAGCCTGTGCTGACTCCGTTGTGCCCATTCTGCGGTCTGTTAATAACGTTTTCAATCAGACAGATGTATGGAAAGGCTTTTATTATAACATCCGTTGCAGTAAAATCATTATGCCTCCAGTCGTTTAGTCATTCTGCAGAGCTAAAAGCTAAACGTCGGCCGCGGCGAGCTACCGCTGCCATTGTTGTTTTCATTGAGCTCTCCAATGGCGGAAGTAAAAAATTAATACGCGCTTGCGATTGGTGCTAAGAACAGCAGGGCGGGTGCAAGCGATGTGACGTAATTGGCAGACGCGACTGTCAATCAAAATGATTCTGTTTGCCGACTGAATGAATATAAACGTTATTAACAGATTGCAGCATAGGTACAATACAGTACAGCTCAATACAACAACAGTCAACAGTGGACTGGAGGATGCAGACCTGGGCCCTGTTTCATGTACGTGGTTCAACTAAGTCGATCAACATGTCCATTATCCAGCTTCAGTTAACCCGATGTTCAAAGCCGGGATTTTCCTGTTTCACAAAGGAGGATTCAGTCTCGTTAACTCAAGCCAGACTTGAGAGTCAGGCTCAAGTCAGGCTAGATGCGCGCTCCCGTTTTAGGTGGAAAGCCAGCACGTATCGATGGCAGAGACCCTGATTCTCAACGGCATTGATTGATTAATTGATTTAAGACTTTATTGACAGATTGCAATAGGCTCAATCGCCTCGCCGACAAGTTAAATGCGTTATCTATAGGCTAATTCTAAGTCCCTCATTACCTCAATCAATCAGATTATATTTCTTTAAACTTGCCTGCTGGATTGAATAATCAAATGAGATCTTGCTAGCGAAAATAACTAGTTAACTGTTATACAGAATTACGAGACGGCTTTCTTGCCCATTGATTGATGTATAGTCAATATTTAACTTATCTCCAATGTGGTCCAACGGGTTGTTCTTTTGACTTCCACACGGACGACCCGGGTTCAAGACCGGGGTCCTTCTTTTTGCAATATAGGAATAATTCAATTTGGTGCACGTTGAGAGCTATATAAAGAATGACATCCTCAATGCATGTAGATTTATAATATTTTAACTTAAAACCAGGCTACTTTGGCGTATAATCATTAATATTATATTCAAAAAAATCATATTGGAAACACGGGGATTTGAACCCCGGTCGGTGGATTGGGAGGCTTGAGCACTACCGCTGGGCCACTGGGCCAGATGGGATAAATTCATTGTTTATACATTAATGAACGAGAGACCCGTGTTTAGAATATCCTTTGTTTTGAATGAAGTTTATCTCTTTATCCTCATTCATTAATGTGACGTCAACGGCTCATTCAATTTCTCAAATCCGTCAAACAGCGCATCTCATCAGACATCTTAATCCCAGTTACAATTAAAATAACCACATCATGTGTACATCGCACGAGCGAGCGCCACCGTCGCCACGGTATATATAACGTGCATTATTTAGGACAAAGTGAATTTAATATCAGCATTTTGGGTCTATTTTACATTTCAAAAGCCCCCTCTGGAAGAATGGAGCACAAAAACGTAATTCAGAATGGTATAATGCAGATCGTAGACTGTGGGAATAGTTTCAGGAAACGGGCTGTCACTTCTTTGCGGGGGCGTGGCGATAGTTCAGGCTAACTTGAACTTGAACTCTGCTTTCGACCAGGCTCAAACTTTTGGATATGTTGTCATGGTGATTTGGAAAATCCAGGTACATGAAATCGGAAAGTCCGGCTAACCCAGTTATCCAGCTAAAGTTATCCGGCTAACTCAGTTATCCAGGTACAAGAAACAGGGCCCAGAGAAAGACGTTCGTCTTGTTTACATCAGGGTCCCCCATTTTCAATTCATCATATTTCATATCTAAATCATATAATATCTCATTGCTAAATATATGCAATATATAATCTAATAATCCAACAATCTAAATCTAATATATAATATAAAAATGCTAAATGCATGGGTATTTTATTTTGTCTTTAATGTTAGCTTGCAAACTCAAATACTGTCTTGGTAAGCCTCATAATGAATTGTTTGGGGAAAAAAAGAAAAACATCGTGATGCGTATCGTGTATCGCCGAAAGGTCAGAAAATATCGTGATATCATATTTAGGCCATATCGCCCAGCCCTAGCCTGTCGTGAACTACGCCCCCTTAGCTGTGATATAATACTGTGATATAATACCATATACCACAGCCTGTCATGAACTACACCCCCTTAGCTGTGATATAATACCATATACCACGGCCTGTCATGAACTACGCCCCCTTAGCTGTGATATAATACCATATACCACGGCCTGTCATGAACTACGCCCCCTTAGCTGTGATATAATACCATATACCACGGCCTGTCATGAACTACGCCCCCTTAGCTGTGATATAATACCATATACCGTGGCCTGTCATGAACTACGCCCCCTTAGCTGTGATATAATACCATATACCACGGCCTGTCATGAACTACACCCCCTTAGCTGTGATATAATACCATATACCACGGTCTGTCATGAACTACGGCCCCTTAGCTGTGATATAATACCATATACCGCGGCCTATTGTGAGCTTTATTGCTAGATTATGGCCCCTGGCGTCGTATTGTAAATATGTCGTTACCCCCCGTTCCACCTCGGCATCGGCCCCAGTGTCGGGGCTCCTCGTGCAGAACGCCAGGCTGAGTGAGACCATGTGGCTTCTTCTCCGAAAGGAGCAGAGCAGGACTTCCCAGTATTGTGGTGGTGGTGGTGGTGGTGGTGGTGGTGGAGTCAACAACGACGGTGATGAGGAGGAGGAGGAGGAGGAGGAGGAGGAGGAGGAGGAGGAGGAGGAGGAGGAGGAGGAAGAAGCCAACGAGCACAAAGCTCCTTCCCATCCATCAATTCATCACATTCAGGGCATTCTGTCTTGACACGAGCTGCTGGGTCCACAGAGCTCCTCCTTTCACTCCTCCTGCTCCCCCTCCTGCTCCCCCTCTATATCCCATTTCCCCCCTTTTCAGTCTTAGGGGGCAGTGCTGTGTGTGTGTGTGTGTGTGTAAGGGTTGCTGTGCAATGCATGACACACACACACACACCCACACGCACGTGCGCTCACATGCAGCAGTGTGAGCGAGGCTTGCAGGCGGAGGCAGCAGGCTAAGTGAGTGTGAGTGGGTCTCTGTGGTAGTTGAGTATATCCCCTCAGTGGAATGTCAACTGGACGGCAGCCATTCCCTGTCTGGAGCAGTGGATTCCTACTACTGCTGCTGCTGCTTCTGGCTCTGCACTGCAGCATAAAAACATTCTTTATGAAAGAATCGCCCCTCTCTCTCTCTCCTCTCTCTCTCCTCTCTCTCTCTCCTTTTCTCCCCTTTCACACGAAAACATTCCTCTGTGAAAGAATCTTTCCCTCTCTCTCTCTCGTTCACACACTCGGCGTTCACCACACGACGGTCTTATCATTCATAGACTCTCTCTGGGAAGGGAGTTGCTTAACCACCAAGTCAGGCACCAGCCAAGCGTTTACTTTGTACATTCAGGAGGGTCGGGTACCCAACGAGGTACCTTTTAACGCTACCGATCCAATTACATCGGTAGTACTACAGAGTACCGGAGGATGGATGGTGTGATTTCTCAAGTCAGCGGTTTTGCCCAGACGTCGGTTTGCGCGGAGTTTCTGATTGATTGGTTTGCAGATACGTCACTCAACCCGTCAACTTTCCCGAGCAGAGGGCGGGACATACACACGAAACGCCAGAGCGGTCTGTTGGGTACAGTGTTCTAACCTCACCACGGCAACAGACCATCAAAGAGACTCTCGCCACACTCCCTTGTCTTCGGTATATAGAGCCTGCCAGCGTATTATTCGTAACGTATAATATAACCACTAACGGCATACAGACCCCACATCTGCACCTTTTGTTTACACTGTTTATTTGAGTTCAGAGTTGATTATATTGTTTACATTGTTTTTTCCCCCTCGTCGTTTTATATTCAGTTAATTATATTTGTTTACACCGTTTATCTTTTCTCATAATTTTATATTCGGATCGAATTCGATTACCCATATTGATGTCTTTCTTCTACTATTACCCGTATCTTAGGCAGGTTAAGCTACTAGAAGCTATTTCCACCATGCTCTGCCCCAACGAGCGCTGGAACGCTAACTACAGTAGGTCTAGCGACACATCGGGGACACGATACAACACATACCTGCTACCCGCTCCTCCTCTGCTCCTCGCTCCTCATCGAGGACACGGCGGCTTCAGACTGCGGGGGACCCGTCACCCGTGATCCGACGCATATCAGAGGATCTGAGAGAAACTTGGGAGAGGGATGGCGGCCATTTCGGGTCGCAATCACGTCACGGTGGCTGTAGTGTTGCAACCGGCGCGTGGAGCGTGCGTGAGCCCTGAAGCCTGCTGTACAGCCCTAGGCTGTGTCACTAGATTAGATTAGATTAAAATGTACTGTAATTATACAGCACAAGTACAGTACAATGAAAATAAGTTTGGCATCCAACCAGAGTGCAAATGTAACAGTGAAGTGTATCTCTGTGCAGCCTTAGGCTCTACCACTATCAGCTAGGGCTGGGCGATATGACGATATTATATAAATATCGGGTACAGTTCATTAACGATACACTTTTTAAACGTATCGTGGATATCGTGATGTTTTGCCCAAGAGGCTTGTGTCGCGTCAATCTGGTCCACACGTTGACACTTTTGAACAGCGCCGCCCCACACACACACTACTGCATCAAAAGTTATGATAACAAAGGCATTCGTTTTGTGGCATTAACGTTATATAGTTACACTTTCAATAACATCAGCGTATTTACATAGCAACGACCGAGGTCGACCTAGATATAGCAAGCATTAGTCGTTCATATCTCAGCCCGTGCTGACTCAGTTGTGCCCATTCTGCGGTCTTAATAACGTTTTCAATCAGACAGATGTATGGAAAGGCTTTTATTATAACATCCGTTGCAGTAAAATCATTATGCCTCCAGTCGTTTAGTCTTCCTGCGGAGCTAAAAGCTAAACGTCGGCCGCGGCGAGCTACCGCTGCCATTGTTGTTGTCATTGAGCTCTCCAATGGCGGAAGTAAAAAATGAATACGCGCTTGCCGATTGGTGCTAAGAACAGCAGGGCGGGTGCAAGCGATGTGACGTAATTGGCAGACGCGACTGTCAATCAAAATGATTCTGTTTGCCGACTGAATAAATGAAAACGTTATTAAATTGCAGCATGGGTACAATACAGTACAGCTCAATACAACAACAGTCAACAGTGGACTGGAGGATGCAGACCAGAGAAAGACTTTCGTCTTGTTTACATCAGGGTCCCCCATTTTCAATTCATCATATTTCATATCTAAATCATATAATATCTCATTGCTAAATATATGCAACATATAATCTAATAATCCAATAATCTAAATCTAATATATAATATAAAAATGCTAAATGAATGGGTATTTTATTTTGTCTTTAATGTTAGCTTGCAAACTCAAATACTGTCTTGGTAAGCCTCATAATGAATTGTTTGGGGAAAAAAAGAAAAACATTGTGATGCGTATCGTGTATCGCCGAAATGTCAGAAAATATCGTGATATCATATTTAGGCCATATCGCCCAGCCCTACTATCAGCTCTAACAGGTCATATCATATATCTGTACAGCCTTAGGCTCTACCACTATCAGCTATAACAGGTCATATCATACTGTATATCTGTGCAGCCTTAAGCCGACCGCAGACGGCGGGCGACCGACGTCGCCTGGCGATGCGATCGTCTGTCGCTCAACGACAATCACTTGGCACCCCACACCAGACCCGACCGTTCAGGTATAATAAGCTATATGTGTTGATCTGTTTAGCTGGGGGTGTTGTTTCCCCCCGGGAGATATGGGAGGACGGACCGGACGTTAGGTTGTCGTGAAGCGAGCGTATTAGCAGGTAGCTGTGTATTACGAGGAAAGTATTAACCTGTAAAACCCATATTGAGCTGGAATTAAACCACCATATACGAATACAACCTCTCCTCATTCTTCCTGACATTACTGCATGCCTGATCGCTACGATACGTTCATTACCACCGATTGGACAAGTATTGTTATGCACCTGCTGAGAGAGAATGTTTTTTCACGGAAGACGCTAACTTCTGTTCTCAACCATCATTTTCTTTGGACAATAAACCTTACAAACCACATCAGCTGCAGCCTGGACATTAAACTCTGTCAACATCCACAACTTATTTTGTTACCCGAGTATAAAAACATCTAGTAGGTTCATCGTGGCGCATTGTCAATTTATTAATTAATGACAAGCGGCCACTAAACCTTAAGTTCTCCAACTAACGTTATTTATTAAAATTGTTCCTGTTAATAATAATTAACATAAGTAGCATGGTAATAATACGTAGGTTATTGATCAATGAATGTATTGATAAATTAATGGTGTACAAATGATACACCACCAGTAGAAGTCGTGTTATTTAGTCATTGTCCTTGCTGTGTCGCCTGCCGTCGCCAAAAAAAATTGGATCGAGGCGATATTTAGCCAGGCGACAGAAGTTGCTGCGCGATCGTTGCTCGAAAATCTCCTGCCGTGTGGGTTGTCTCATTGATAACAATGGAAGCGATACAATTCTGTCGGTCGGCCTCGCTTAAAAAGTCGGTTGCCCTCCATGTGCGTTGGACTTTAGGCTCTACCACTATCAGCTATAGCAGGTTATAATAACAGTTACCAATGTACAGTTTCTTCCCCTTCGGATGTATATATTTTTTATGATATCTTTTTACTACACAGTTCTGTATATCTGTATGTCTTGTATGTCATAAATGTCCTGATGAATTGAAAATGGGGGACCCCGATGTAAACAAGACGAAAGTCTTTTTGTGTTCTGCATCCTCTTAGCAGTTTGTTGTGTATTGAGCCGTACTGTATTGTACCCATTCTGCAATCTGTTAATAAAGTTTTCAATCAATCAATCAATCAGGTTATAGCCTATCTCTGTGCAGCCTTAGGCTCTACCACTATCCGCTATAGCAGGTCATATCCTATCTCTTCACAGGCGATTGCATAACGCCAGCGCGCCTCCCTCTCACTGAGCTGCTCCTGAGAGAGTTGGAGAGTCTGTGGAAGCCAGTGCAGTATGTGTGCATGTGAAGTCAGGTCCCTGCCCGTAACCCGCTCCATTGTGGCCACGGCGATCCCCAGGGGGCCCCCGGCGACAAGGGCGGCCAGTGTCTTCCGCCCGCCTGGAACACATCGCTGTATGACATCATCACCGGAGCTGACATTCTGTGAGGTCGACGCGGCGGGCAGCGCTACACTACCACTCAGCCCAATGCTTCCCTGGGACCCGGGCCATTTTGAATTCATGAATTATTTTGTTTGTCTTTTGCTACGACAGGGACAAGGCTGTCTGCTATCTGTCGCGGAGGAGGGAAAGGGGGGGGGGGGGGGGGGGGGGCGATCAGTGTTTCTTTGTGAGGGACAGCGAGAGGGAGGGAGTCCTGTTTTCCTGCAGAGTGTGTGTGTGTGAGAGAGTGAGAGATGGAACGAGAGAGAGAGAGAGAGAGACAGAACTGCGGGACTCTGCTAGATCAAACAGGCTTCCTCTGTGGATAAGAAAGGGAGCCGGCCAGGGAGAAAACAGAGGGAGGGAGGGAGGGAGGGAGGGAGGGAGGGAGGGAGGGAGGGAGGGAGGGAGGGAGAGAGGGAGAGAAGAGAGAGAGAGAGCGGAAAGGCCTTTGTAGTCTCAAACAGGAGAAGACAGAACAACAAACAGTGCTAATGACCATCTCAACTGTCAGCCTTCTGGGTGTGTGTGTCAGGGTAGCAGGGTGTGTGTGTGTCAGGGTAGCAGGGTGTGTGTGTGTGTGTGTGTGTGTGTGTGTGTGTGTGTGTGTGTGTGTGTGTCAGGGTAGCAGGGTGTGTGTGTGTGTCAGGATAGCAGGGTGTGTGTGTGTGTGTCAGGGTAGCAGGGTGTGTGTGTGTGTGTGTGTGTCAGGGTAGCAGGGTGTGTGTGTGTGTGTCAGGGTAGCAGGGTGTGTGTGTGTGTGTGTGTGTGTGTGTGTGTGTGTGTCAGGGTAGCAGGGTGTGTGTGTGTGTCAGGGTAGCAGGGTGTGTGTGTGTGTGTCAGGGTAGCAGGGTGTGTGTGTGTGTGTGTGTGTGTGTGTGTGTGTGTGTGTCCCAGTTTTCACATAAACGGTGTTCCACTCAAAACAGTGGATCATTTCACCGACCTCGGCTCCACTCTGTCCTCATGCTGCTCCCTTGACGCGGAGATACACACACGTATCAATAAAGCGGCATCATCCTTTGGACGCCTACGCAGCAGGGTTTTTGAAAACCGAAACCTGAAGATCAGCACCAAGGTTGCCGTTTACAACGCAGTATGTCTCTCCACTCTGCTCTATGGAGCAGAATCCTGGACCCCATACCGCCGGCACATCACCAACCTGGACGCTTTCCACATCCGTTGCCTCCAAAGGATCCTCGGCCTGACCTGGGAAGATCGAGTCCCCCACACAGACATCCTCAACAACACCAACTCAATCTGTATGGCCGCAGCTGTGGTCAAAAAACATCTTCGCTGGATAGGGCACACCATACGTATGCCTGACCACCGCCTGCCCCGCCAAGTCCTCTATGGCCAACTGAGAGGAGCAAAGCGGGCTGCTGGAGGCCAAAAGAGACACTATACCAGGGATCTCCTAAAGAACACGCAGCTTGAAACTCTGGCACTCGACAGATCAGCCTGGCAAGTCACTTGTGCCACTGCAGTTTCCCAAATACACCAAACGAACCAAGACCGAAGATCTGAGAGGCGCACGCAACGACACCAGCGGGCGGCTGGCATCCCCCAGGTATCTGGCTTCCCTTGCACCATCTGTGGACGGGTGTGCGGCTCAAGGATTGGACTCAACGCCCACGAGAAGTGGCACCAGCGGCAGCGTCGCTAACCCCCCCCCCCCCCCCCCCACCCCATCCCTGGAGCAAGCGTCATCATCGAACACCATGGACAGCTAAGAGAGAGAGAGTGTGTGTGTGTGTGTGTCAGGGTAGCAGGGTGTGTGTGTGTGTGTGTGTGTGTGTGTGTGTCAGGGTAGCAAGGTGTGTGTGTCAGGGTAGCAGGGTGTGTGTGTGTGTGTGTGTCAGGGTAGCAGGGTGTGTGTGTGTGTGAGCTGCACGGTGGTGTAGTGATTAACACTGTCGCCTCACAGCAAGAAGGTCCAGGGTTCGATTCCCACTTGGGGACCAGGTTTCCATGATGCCAGGTACCCAGGTGGGGTATCTCCCGGGCCTTTCTGTGTGGAGTTTGCATGTTCTCCCCGTGCTCGCAAGGGTTTCCCCCCCGATAAGATAAACCCAATGGAAAAACATGCACAACAACAGATCGCTAACGCTGTGGTGTCCTTGACGAAGACGGGCAGGAGCACTTGGATTGGTCCCCGGGGCGCGCCTCACGTCGACGCCCTATCTGCTCCCGGCTGCCCATGGGGGGAAGGACGACGGGATGGGTCAAGTGCAGAGACTCAATCGCATTAGGCGACACAAGAAAATTGCATGTGTGTGTTCCTGTGTGTGTGTGTGTGTGTGTGTCAGGGTAGCAGTGTGTGTGTGTGGCAGGGTGGATTTAGCCCGCGGTAATCAATTTCCCTGGATAATTTTGTGAAAATTGCAATAAATACTTGTACTTGTATGTGTCCCATGAGCAGAATTTTAAATGTGGTGATGCCTCTGCCTTCTGGCTCCCCCCCCCCCTGTAGGGTGCCTCTCCCTCCCCCCTTGTAGGGTGCTTCCCCCCCCCCCCTGTAGGGTGCCCCCCTCCCCCCTTGTAGGGTGCTTCCCCCCCCCCCCCCTGTAGGGTGCCCCCCTCCCCCCCTGTAGGGTGCTCCCCCCCCCCCCCCCCCCCCTGTAGGGTGCCTCTTCCCCCCCCCCCCTGTAGAGTGCCCCCCCCCCCCCCTGTAGGGTGCCCCCCCCTCCTGGGGTATTACACCTGAGCTACAGGTACTGCAGTTGACTACAAGGTCAATTGTTAATGTTGAACCCTGATTTATTTAGTGTTCTTCATTGTTTATATTCTCCATGGTTTTGATGGTCTACTCGTGGTCTTGATAGTCGACAAGTGGCCGTGTGTGGAGCAGGTAAGGCAGGTAATCACTGTGTGTGCGATGGATGTGTTCAGATGGACAGGTGTGAGACACATGTCTCCCTCTGCTCTGACCTCCGACCTCTGCTGTTCCCTGCTGGCTGCAGACATTCCCTGGGGACCTGCCCATGATACACACACACACACACACACACACACACACACACACACACACACACACACTGCTACGAGATATACAGAGAGGATAGATTGTCTGCTGCCTGCCTCTACGTATATCTGTCATGGCCTGACAGGTGTGTGTATGAGAGCGATGGAGAGATTTAGCTCTCTCTCTCTCTCTCTCTCTCTCTCTCTCTCTCTCTCTCTCTCTCTCTCTCTCTCTCTCTCTCTCTCTCTCTCTCTCTCTCTCTCTGTGTGAAAGTGCTCTCCCATTCTCACCCCCCTCAGCATCCTGGTGGCATTAATAATTCAACGTCACATCGCAGAACACAATACTGCACATAGCATCCCTCTCCTCTCCTCTCACTCCCCTCTCCTCTCTATTCCCCTCTCCTCTCCCTCTCCTCTCCTCCCCTCTCCTCTCTATTCCCCTCTCCTCTCCCTCTCATCTCTATCCCCTCTCCTCTCTATTCCCCCTCTCCTCTCCCTCTCATCTCTATTCCCCTCTCCTCTCTATTCCCCTCTCCTCTCCCTCTCATCTCTATTCCCCTCTCCTCTCTATTCCCCTCTCCTCTCCCTCTCCTCTCTATTCCCCTCTCCTCTCTATTCCCCTCTCCTCTCCCTCTCATCTCTATTCCCCTCTCCTCTCTATTCCCCTCTCCTCTCCCTCATCTCCCTCTCCTCTCTCTCCTCTCCCTCTCCTCTCTATTCTTCTATGACTATTATCTCTATTCTCCTGTTTTGTTTCTCTTATATGCTCTCTCTCTCTCTCTCTCTCTGTATTCTCCCATTAGACTGTTTTTACATCCCTGTTTTGTTTCTCTTATCTGCTCTCTCTCTCCCTCCCCCCTTCTATTTTCCCATCTCTTCCCCTTCTACTAACTGAAGCTGAGATTTCAACTCTTCTTCTCTCGCTCCCCCCCCCCCTCCCTCCCCCCCTCCCTCCCTCCTTCCCTCCCTCCCTCCCTCCCTCCCTCCCTCCCTCCCTCCCTCCCTCCCTCCCTCCATCCTGGCCCTTGTATTATCAGAGTTGTGGTGCCTGGTGTGTCTCGTATCTCTGCTCCTCCCTCCTCCTGTCCTCCTCTCTCCTGGTCTTGTTGAGGCAGCTTTGAGGGGCCAGAGAGGATTAGGAGGAGGGGGGGGGGGGGAGGCCACGGAGGGTCTAGCGGCCCGGGGAGGAAAGGGTGTGGCGCCCACACCGCAGAGCCCCACAGACACACACACACACACACACACACACACACACACACACACACACACACACACACACACACACACACACACACACACACACACACAATCTTGCTGGTGTCGCCGACCCCGTGTTCCCAGTCTAGTTGGGAGAGGAACGTTCCCATGGCAACAAGGGTGTCCAGTCCTCGTGACAAATGTCTTTTCATGTATCATGTGTCCAGGGCTCCCGAGGTTGGGGGGGAGGGGGGGGGGGGGGGGGGGGTTCAGAGGGCAGATAGCAAAAGACGGAGCCAGGCCTTCCAACAATAAGACCCTCCTACACAGAGTTGGTATAGGAGTTAAGAGTCTTTCCACAGAGTTAGTATGGGGATTGGAGTCTGTCCGTAGGGTTAGTATAGGAGTTAGTCTGTCCGTAGGGTTAGTATAGGAGTTAGTCAGTCCGTAGGGTTAGTATAGGAGTTAGTCAGTCCACAGAGTTAGTATAGGAGTTAGTCAGTCTGTAGGGTTAGTATAGGAGTTAGTCAGTCCACAGAGTTAGTATAGGAGTTAGTCAGTCTGTAGGGTTAGTATAGGAGTTAGTCAGTCCACAGAGTTAGTATAGGAGTTAGTCAGTCTGTAGAGTTAGTATAGGAGTTAGTCAGTCCGTAGGGTTAGTATAGGAGTTAGTCAGTCCACAGAGTTAGTATAGGAGTTAGTCAGTCCACAGAGTTAGTATAGGAGTTAGTCAGTCTGTAGAGTTAGTATAGGAGTTAGTCAGTCCGTAGCGTTAGTATAGGAGTTAGTCAGTCCGTAGGGTTAGCATAGGAGTTAGTCAGTCCGTAGAGTTAGTATAGGAGTTAGTCAGTCCGTAGAGTTAGTATAGGAGTTAGTCAGTCCGTAGAGTTAGTATAGGAGTTAGTCAGTCTGTAGAGTTAGTATAGGAGTTAGTCAGTCTGTAGAGTTAGTATAGGAGTTAGTCAGTCCGTAGAGTTAGTATAGGAGTTAGTCAGTCCGTAGCGTTAGTATAGGAGTTAGTCAGTCCGTAGGGTTAGTATAGGAGTTAGTCAGTCTGTAGAGTTAGTATAGGAGTTAGTCAGTCCGTAGAGTTAGTATAGGAGTTAGTCAGTCCGTAGCGTTAGTATAGGAGTTAGTCAGTCTGTAGCGTTAGTATAGGAGGTAGTCAGTCCATAGAGTTAGTATAGGAGTTAGTCAGTCCGTAGCGTTAGTATAGGAGGTAGTCAGTCCATAGAGTTAGTATAGGAGTTAGTCAGTCCGTAGAGTTAGTATAGGAGTTAGTCAGTCCGTAGAGTTAGTATAGGAGTTAGTCAGTCCGTAGAGTTAGTATAGGAGTTAGTCAGTCTGTAGAGTTAGTATAGGAGTTAGTCAGTCTGTAGAGTTAGTATAGGAGTTAGTCAGTCCGTAGAGTTAGTATAGGAGTTAGTCAGTCCGTAGCGTTAGTATAGGAGTTAGTCAGTCCGTAGGGTTAGTATAGGAGTTAGTCAGTCTGTAGAGTTAGTATAGGAGTTAGTCAGTCTGTAGAGTTAGTATAGGAGTTAGTCAGTCCGTAGCGTTAGTATAGGAGTTAGTCAGTCTGTAGCGTTAGTATAGGAGGTAGTCAGTCCATAGAGTTAGTATAGGAGTTAGTCAGTCCGTAGCGTTAGTATAGGAGGTAGTCAGTCCATAGAGTTAGTATAGGAGTTAGTCAGTCCGTAGAGTTAGTATAGGAGTTAGTCAGTCTGTAGAGTTAGTATAGGAGTTAGTCAGTCCACAGAGTTAGTATAGGAGGTAGTCAGTCCATAGAGTTAGTATAGGAGTTAGTCAGTCCGTAGAGTTAGTATAGGAGTTAGTCAGTCCGTAGAGTTAGTATAGGAGTTAGTCAGTCTGTAGAGTTAGTATAGGAGTTAGTCTGTCCACAGAGTTAGTCTTGGAGGACTAGAGCAGGACACTCTGTATGCTATATAGGTGTTCAAGGTGTAAAAATGTCAGTGCTGTTGAGCTGCTGTCTGCCCGTCGCACATTAAAAAGCATATAGTTAATTTGAAAATGTATCCAGGGTGGGCTACCCCATCTGCTTTAACTGTGTGAGACCAGGGAAATCTGCAGCTCTGATTGGTCGTGAAATCATCACCTCTGAGCTTCTGGTTGGTCTATTTTCGTGGGGACAGGCAGACAGACCAACGCTGTTTTCAGACCCCTGGCCTACGGCGTAAGTCATGTAAAATACATCTCTCGCGAAAACCCCATTGAACAGAGACTGGTTCCGGGGTCTGCATCCGAATCGTCCCTGATGCACTCCATGTGTGTTCACTTATACAGTGTAATGAGTGGACGGCACTGTACACCGCCACCTAGAGCCTCTGATTTATCCTGTAATGAGGTTACTGACCCCCATCACACTTTCCCACTAAGTGGAAGCAATGCGTAAAGTTCCGTGTTCCAATAATCACCACTGAGTCTCAGACGAGGAAGAGGCAGTGTTGGTCTTTTGGGTACACAGGCAGGGAGCGAAATTAACTTTTTGACACACCGGCCAGTGGCGGGTAGATGGGAAGAATCTACCCGCCAAGCATATTTCTTACCTGCCAAATTTTTTTTGATTAAAAAAATATATATATATATATTTTATATAAAAAAAAATGCTTTTAAATAAAATATATATTATATAATCATACTTGTAGTTGTATTATCTGCGAGACATCGCCACCACGCAATAAGTCAAAATGCTCGCTATCTGCAAACAGCTCCACTGTCTGTGTGTACTCTAGTAGCCTCCAGCTCCAAAAAGGATTCTCCTGTGCTGCAGCGGGACCCTATACTAATACTCTACATTCAGCATGCAAGGATTCTCCGGCGCTGCAGCTGGACCCTATTGGTATAACGTTAGGGTTCTTTGGTCAAATCACATTCAACATGCCCTCAGCTACAATACGCATTGAATCAATGTTATAAGACATTGATATCAGGAGCTATCTGTAGCTACTGCTAGCCCGCTAGGTAACGTTAAGACAATTTAGTTTACTGGGACATATAGATCTAACGTGAGCTAGCTAACGTGAGCTAGCTAACGAGGGAACGGAGGTATTATGCACTCGAGTCGACTATTGCTGGAGCATTTGTTGATATCAGTAGCTAGCCAGCTAGATACCGTTAGACAATGCCTCGTCATGTATTAAACTAAAAGTGAATAGTTGACTGGGTCATTGTTTAAACAGTAACGGTAGCTCAATCATGGAGGTCCGGTCTAGACTAGAGCAGACTGCCTCTGTGTTGATAGGAGCAGAAGCCAATAGTATCCCGCTGCAGGGCTGGGCGGATATGACTCGTTGCCACGGTTTCTTTCAAAATAAGAGTATCATACGAACTGAATGCTGCTAACTGCCGGAGCCATCGATATTATGACTGGAACTGCGCTTGGAGCGGAAATGAGACCTGCACATATTTTCAAAATAAGAGTATCGTTATGAACTACACGCCACACGGCGGGCAGACCCCCCAGTGGCAAGTAGGGATGGGAATTGATAGGATTTTATCGATACGATTCCATTATCGATTCTGCTTATCGATTCGATTCTTTATCGATTCCCTTATCGATACCTGATCAATTTATAATTTAAATAAATTAATTGGAAATGCAACAGAACTACATTTAGTCATTTAGCTGACGCTTTTATCCAAAGCGACTTACAAGTTCTGTACGACAAGCCATCAGGAAGGGCACAACTCTATCAGCTGAGCAACAATGTTCATCAAAGTGTTGAGTGCTACAGTGTAGGTTAGTTTATTAGGACAAGTGCATGACAGTACGGTTAGTTAGGGTTAGATATATTTTTTTTTATTCAGATAATGGTTGAAGAAGTGCGTCTTTAGTCGACGGCGAAAGATTGGACGTGATTCGGCTGTCCTAACTGGGGTGGGTAGTTCATTCCACCATTGTGGGGCAAGGACTGAGAATAGGCGACTTCTCTTTGATGACCCTCCCGGAGCTCGGATAGGAGTAGGTCTGAGGCGGCCAGAAGATGCAGAGCGTCGGGGTCTAAGCTGGTTAGAATAACAACATGCAACTTGACATTTCTGATTGTCATTTATTGTTGAGCCCCCATGTCAGAAAAATACAAAAACTGTAAAAAATAAAACATTAACTATAGCCTACACTTAAATAAAATAATGTATTTGAGATTCTCTTAAAATGTATTTATTTTTTTATTCTTAAACGAATTTAATCTATTGAATAACAGGTTGTTATTCCTCTGACTTCTGTCTCTCACTCACACTCTCTCTCACACACACACACACACACACACACACACACACACACACACACACACACACACACACACACACACACACACACACACACACACACACACACACACACACACAGAGAGAGAGAGAGAGAGAGAGAGAGCTCCCTCCCCGGGCCCCTGTCCTTTAAAGTATTGGCTTGTGTTGCTACACGGACACATTTGTATGTTGCACCACTCTTCCTGGCTTACAGAGACTAGTAAACAAGCACTCACGTCTCTCATTATATGTGAACTAAAGAGTACAAGGTTTACACAACAGCCCCCACCTGCTGTTTTATTGTATTTGTACCTGTACTATCCGCTGTCAGCTGTTTATCTCTCTTTGTGAGCTTGATTAAATAGCGTTAGCTCACGTTAGCTCCGCGGCTAATTTTAGCTCACCCTGATCTAAATCAATGACTAGGTTCTAAACGCATTCAAGTAGTTTTCACTGCACATAGAAGTAGCCAAACAGCGGGAGCATTTCGGGAGCATATTACCAAAACCCAGGCAATTTCGAGCCCTTAAGGAATCAAATAGAGTCTGCCATGGCTACATGCTAACGTAACGTTATTGCGCAACTGTAGGCAGCGATAAGGGAATCGAAAGTCACAGGAGCCACACGGTTCCAGGCATCGGCCAATTAGGAACCGGTTCCCAACGGGAACCGGTTTTCGATTCCCATCCCTAGTGGCAAGCGCCAAAGGTAAAAACTGAGCGCCCCTGGCGGGCGGCGGGCTTTAATTTCACCCCCTGTACACAGGTTTTCAAAATGTGCCTCTAATGGTGTGGTAGTTGTGAGAACACGTTGGCTGTACACTGTGTAGTAGAGCTGTCCCCGAAGCCTGTTTTTGGGCTTCAAACTTCGTCAGGGTTTTTCGAACGGACGTTCAAACCAGCGTTTCCGTTAGCCGGTAATTACCGGTATTTGACTGGCAAAATATGTTGAAGTCCGAATATTTAAATTTCTCCGGTCATAATGTCCGGTGAAAATAATTCCTCTAAGCACAATTTTATTATTTGAATTGTATTAAAATAGGCTAAAATTAAATAGCCTATGCGATGAACGAAACGATCATTACATTTGTTTCATTGTGCTTCGCTCTAATAAAGCGTGGATGGCGCCGCTCGGATGTGAATCTTTTTTTTTCTTTTTTTGAGCCTGTCTCGACAAACAGCTATACGAGCGAGAGAGAGAGATGGCCAAACAAGCTAAACTTAACAAATATTTCATGAAACCAAGCACAAGCAGGTCTAATAATAATGACATTGACAACGAAGATGAGTCTTCTGAAGTCACAGAGACCGCCGATGCTCCCGCGGAAAATAAACAAATGTCGAGCGTTCAGGCGGTGGCCCGAGTGGAAAGTTAAATTCCCCCAGCTGAGGTACGACATTATAGTCTAGTAGTCTAGCGTCTATGATGTACGAGAGATAACATTGATTGAACGTACACAAAGTACACTTTATTGATTGAACCACAAAGAGCATCCCCAGTCTGCTGCTACCGTTGCGAGCCTCGCAGAAGTCCACCTGTTCCAATGCAATGGGGATCTATCAAAGTCGAACCAACCAGACGACCCGCTGTTCTCGCAGCCTCGCATGTACAAAACGGATAGGCAGAACGAGACGGGGTGAGTAAGTGTTGACATTTTTTAATCATATGCAACTGTTGGTTGACTGCCGTGTCACATAGTAATGCATATAATTGATTATAACTAAATGTAGGCTATAATGAAATCAACAAACGCATTACGAGCATGTGGCTCGTCCTCTCGCTCTCTGCAAACGAGGCAATGTGATGATCAACTACAGTTTGCTGTGTGTGAAGTTGAACATTATGATATGTGTGACGTGTCTGATACAACGAGGTGAAGCGATGTCGACTCGAGATTCATTTGGGGGTGCGTGTGACAGCTGCTGCGCGGGAGCTTGATGCTGGATCAGCGTATCGCACTAACTTGGGAGGCGAGAGATAGTAATTTGATTCTGCAAATCAATTTCTCATTCTTCGCTTGATGTAATTAATACAAATGTCCAATATAACGGAATTCGTTAGCTCATAAAAATGTGATTATAACAGACTGCTGTTTAAAACTCTGACCGGAATTTCAGGAATATGTCCGGGGATAGAAATCTTGCAGGACACTCAGACCGGCACGAATATGTTCTAACGGAAACGCTGGTTCAAACCTTCGTTTTTAATAATAAAAAAGAAATATTAAAAAAAAAAAATGTCAAATTATTATACTTTTTTTTTTTTTTATAAATATCCTCTAAACTAAATCCTCAATTTGAATAAAGTGATTAATCTGGTTAAATGAGACTTTTTATTTTTTTATTTATTAAATCAACTTTCTTTAATGAATATAACTCATCAGTTTTAATACTATCATATTAGTGTAGCCTAATCTTTATCTGCAACTGTGAAGAAAAACCCCATTGGTTTAAACAGAATGAATAGACAAAAAAAATATATATACTATTAATTAATCTATTAGTACTGTGTAGATATGGAACTACCCCCTCTCGCTTTAATCTCTTTCTACTGTGTAGATATGGAACTACCCCCTCTCGCTTTAATCTCTTTCTACTGTGTAGATATGGAACTACCCCCTCTCGCTTTAATCTCTTTCTACTGTGTAGATATGGAACTATCCCCTCTCGCTTTAATCTCTTTCTACTGTGTAGATATGGAACTACCCCCTCTCGCTTTAATCTATTAGTACTGTGTAGATATGGAACTTCCCCCCTAACTTTAATCTATATGTAGATATTGAATTACCCCCTCCAGCTTTAACCCCTTTCTACTGTGTAGATATGGAACTACCCCCGCTAGCTTTAATCTATTAGTACTGTGTCGATATGGAACTACCCCCGCTAGCTTTAATCTATTAGTACTGTTTAGATATGGAACTACCCCCGCTAGCTTTAATCTCTTTCTACTGTGTCGATATGGAACTACCACCTCTAGCTTTAATCTATTAGTACTGTTTAGATATGGAACTACCCCCGCTAGCTTTAATCTCTTTCTACTGTGTCGATATGGAACTACCCCCGCTAGCTTTAATCTCTTTCTACTGTGTCGATATGGAACTACCCCCGCTAGCTTTAATCTCTTTCTACTGTGTCGATATGGAACTACCCCTCTGGCCTTTTCACCTTCCTGATGTGTGTTGGCATCAGACAGTACGCTCGACAGCCACGCCCACTTAGGGGCCAGATTGTGAGAGCAGCTCCCTCCCCTCTAGTGCTCTCTCCACTCATAGATTTGTATGCGGCTCATAGGGATGGGTACCGAATTCGGTACTTTTGAGGTACCGAACCGAAACACGTCGGTACTACCGAGTATCGAATCAAGTGAGAAACCGAAAAAATATTTTTTTTTTCTTTTTATTATTAATTATTTTCTTTTACCTTTTTTTTTAAACTTTTTTCTTTTCATGTCAACGTTCACACGCACAATATATGCTTACCTAGGATTTGAGGTGATTCAACAACAAAGCAGTTGTTACGACTGAGGTAGGTAAATTAAATTTCTTGAGACTAAAGTACCGAAAAAAGGTACCGTTGGGTACCGGTATCGATTCAAATGTGAAAGGTACCCATCCCTAGCGGCTCAGCATAGTAGATCCTAGCCTAGCGCTCTTAGGTCATCCTATATGTAGTATCAGGGTTGTTTAGCCTGGCTTACTTTACCTGTCATTTTCGTCCCGTACAAAGATGGTCAGGATGTAGCCTAGTGCGCTGTATATGTTTAGTTTAGTTTACTCAGTTTATTTGATCAGGGACAGTGCATATCAATCAACAGTTATAGGGCGGCTACGTGGCGTAGTGGGCAAGGCACTCGCCACATTTGCTTTCAGTTTAGCTGGTCGTCCGTACTAATACACATTGGCCGTATTAGGGGGTGGGAAACTGATGGGTGGGGATCGGGTGTTGTGGACAGCGACTCCTACA
>NC_140170.1:69177539-69179402 GCF_963971535.1 Notolepis coatsorum
TCGTCGTTGTCCGAGATCAGCCCCACCACCACCGTGTCGTCGGCGAACTTCACAATGGAGTTGGAGCTGAACTTGGCCGCACAGTCGTGTGTGTAGAGTGAGTACAGCAGGGGGCTTAGAACACAGCCCTGGGGGGACCCGATGCTCAGGGTGATGGTGTTGGAGGTCTGACCCCCCACCCTGACCGCCTGGGGTCTTTCACTCAGAAAGTCCAGTACCCAGGCGCTCAGGGCGGAGCTCAGGCCTAGCTCGATCAGGTTGTCCACCAGTCTGGTGGGGACTATGGTGTTGAACGCTGAGCTGTAGTCAATGAACAACAGTCTCACATAGCCCCCTTCTGACGGTCAAGGTGGGAGAGAGTGCTGTGCAGTACCTGGGAGACCGCGTCATCAGTGGACCTGTTTGTCCTGTATGCAAATTGCATAGGGTCCATATCACTGGGGAGAGAGGCACAAATGTGGTCCTTGACCAGCCTCTCGAAACATTTCATGACCACAGAGGTGAGTGCCACCGGTCTGTAATCATTTGGACATGTTGGGGAGGCTTTCTTCGGTACAGGAATGATGGTAGACATCTTGAAGCAGGCAGGGACTACTGACTCCGCCAGGGATTGATTAAATATGGCGGTGAACACCGGGGCAAGCTGGTTTGCACAGGACTTAAGTATGCGTCCTGTTATACCATCTGGGCCTGCAGCCTTCCTGGTGTTCACCTGCATAAATGCTCTTCTCACACTGTGTTCCGACAACGAGAGAGCGCCCCCGCCCCCCCGCGGTTGCCCCCCCCCCCCTCCACAACAGCCGGTGCGCCAGTGACGTCACTAGCCAGAGGGCTAGCGGCGACACTGTCTACACCGAACCGAGCGTAGAAGGAGTTGAGTTTGTCCGCTAGAGAGGCGTCGTCGCTCCCCATTGAGGGGGCGCTGACTTTGTAGTCAGTTATTGTCTTCAGTCCCCTCCACAAGCCTCTTGTGTCGTTTTGTGCCATTTGTGTCTCCAGTTTCTCAGCATATGTCCTCTTAGCAAGTTTAACAGCCCTGCCCACCTCAGAGACGGAGAGAGACAGAGAGAGACAGAGAGAGACGGAGAGAGACGGAGAGAGACGGAGAGAGACGGAGAGAGACGGAGAGAGACGGAGAGAGACGGAGAGAGACTGAGAGAGACTGAGAGAGACAGACGGGAGACAGACGGGAGACAGAGAGAGACGGAGAGAGACAGGCGGGAGACGGACCCTCACTTGTGTGTGAATGGAACCGCGTGCGTGCGACCGATACGAGTCCAAAGCTGTCCATGGACGAGGAATGTGGAAAGTATTTTCCGGGCCTTTAAGAGTTACACATGTAGAGTATATGTTAATGAGGGCCACGGCTCGAGGGGACAACTCCCGCTTTTGACATGTGATGTCTCTGGGTGTGATGGAGGAGAAGATGAGGTGGGCAGGGTGTGAGGAGTAGAAGATGAGGTGGGCAGGGTGTGAGGAGTAGAAGATGAGGTGGGCAGGGTGTGAGGAGTAGAAGATGAGGTGGGCAGGGTGTGAGGAGTAGAAGATGAGGTGGGCAGGGTGTGATGGAGGAGAAGATGAGGTGGGCAGGGTGTGATGGAGGAGAAGATGAGGTGGGCAGGGTGTGATGGAGTAGAAGATGAGGTGGGCAGGGTGTGATGGAGGAGAAGATGAGGTGGGCAGGGTGTGATGGAGGAGAAGATGAGGTGGGCAGGGTGTGATGGAGTAGAAGATGAGGTGGGCAGGGTGTGATGGAGTAGAAGATGAGGTGGGCAGGGTGTGATGGAGGAGAAGATGAGGTGGGCAGGGTGTGATGGAGGAGAAGATGAGGTGGGCAGGGTGTGATGGAGGAGAAGATGAGGT
>NC_140170.1:69179602-69192102 GCF_963971535.1 Notolepis coatsorum
AGTTGTGGTGCCTGGTGTGTCTCGTATCTCTGCTCCTCCCTCCTCCTGTCCTCCTCTCTCCTGGTCTTGTTGAGGCAGCTTTGAGGGGCCAGAGAGGATTAGGAGGAGGGGGGGGGGGGGGAGGCCACGGAGGGTCTAGCGGCCCGGGAGGAAAGGGTGTGGCCGCCCACACCGCAGAGCCCCACAGACACACACACACACACACACACACACACACACACACACACACACACACACACACAATCTTGCTGGTGTCGCCGACCCCGTGTTCCCAGTCTAGTTGGGAGAGGAACGTTCCCATGGCAACAAGGGTGTCCAGTCCTCGTGACAAATGTCTTTTCATGTATCATGTGTCCAGGGCTCCCGAGGTTGGGGGGGAGGGGGGGGGGGGGGGGGGGGGGGGTGTTCAGAGGGCAGATAGCAAAAGACGGAGCCAGGCCTTCCAACAATAAGACCCTCCTACACAGAGTTGGTATAGGAGTTAAGAGTCTTTCCACAGAGTTAGTATGGGGATTGGAGTCTGTCCGTAGGGTTAGTATAGGAGTTAGTCAGTCCACAGAGTTAGTATAGGAGTTAGTCAGTCTGTAGGGTTAGTATAGGAGTTAGTCAGTCCACAGAGTTAGTATAGGAGTTAGTCAGTCTGTAGGGTTAGTATAGGAGTTAGTCAGTCCACAGAGTTAGTATAGGAGTTAGTCAGTCTGTAGGGTTAGTATAGGAGTTAGTCAGTCCACAGAGTTAGTATAGGAGTTAGTCAGTCCGTAGCGTTAGTATAGGAGTTAGTCAGTCTGTAGGGTTAGTATAGGAGTTAGTCAGTCCACAGAGTTAGTATAGGAGTTAGTCAGTCTGTAGAGTTAGTATAGGAGTTAGTCAGTCCGTAGCGTTAGTATAGGAGTTAGTCAGTCCGTAGGGTTAGCATAGGAGTTAGTCAGTCCGTAGAGTTAGTATAGGAGTTAGTCAGTCCGTAGCGTTAGTATAGGAGTTAGTCAGTCTGTAGGGTTAGTATAGGAGTTAGTCAGTCCACAGAGTTAGTATAGGAGTTAGTCAGTCCACAGAGTTAGTATAGGAGTTAGTCAGTCTGTAGAGTTAGTATAGGAGTTAGTCAGTCCGTAGCGTTAGTATAGGAGTTAGTCAGTCCGTAGGGTTAGCATAGGAGTTAGTCAGTCCGTAGAGTTAGTATAGGAGTTAGTCAGTCCGTAGAGTTAGTATAGGAGTTAGTCAGTCCGTAGAGTTAGTATAGGAGTTAGTCAGTCTGTAGAGTTAGTATAGGAGTTAGTCAGTCTGTAGAGTTAGTATAGGAGTTAGTCAGTCCGTAGCGTTAGTATAGGAGTTAGTCAGTCCGTAGGGTTAGTATAGGAGTTAGTCAGTCCGTAGAGTTAGTATAGGAGTTAGTCAGTCTGTAGAGTTAGTATAGGAGTTAGTCAGTCTGTAGAGTTAGTATAGGAGTTAGTCAGTCCGTAGAGTTAGTATAGGAGTTAGTCAGTCCGTAGCGTTAGTATAGGAGTTAGTCAGTCTGTAGCGTTAGTATAGGAGGTAGTCAGTCCATAGAGTTAGTATAGGAGTTAGTCAGTCCGTAGCGTTAGTATAGGAGGTAGTCAGTCCATAGAGTTAGTATAGGAGTTAGTCAGTCCGTAGAGTTAGTATAGGAGTTAGTCAGTCTGTAGAGTTAGTATAGGAGTTAGTCAGTCCACAGAGTTAGTATAGGAGGTAGTCAGTCCATAGAGTTAGTATAGGAGTTAGTCAGTCTGTAGAGTTAGTATAGGAGTTAGTCTGTCCACAGAGTTAGTCTTGGAGGACTAGAGCAGGACACTCTGTATGCTATATAGGTGTTCAAGGTGTAAAAATGTCAGTGCTGTTGAGCTGCTGTCTGCCCGTCGCACATTAAAAAGCATATAGTTAATTTGAAAATGTATCCAGGGTGGGCTACCCCATCTGCTTTAACTGTGTGAGACCAGGGAAATCTGCAGCTCTGATTGGTCGTGAAATCATCACCTCTGAGCTTCTGGTTGGTCTATTTTCGTGGGGACAGGCAGACAGACCAACGCTGTTTTCAGACCCCTGGCCTACGGCGTAAGTCATGTAAAATACATCTCTCGCGAAAACCCCATTGAACAGAGACTGGTTCCGGGGTCTGCATCCGAATCGTCCCTGATGCACTCCATGTGTGTTCACTTATACAGTGTAATGAGTGGACGGCACTGTACACCGCCACCTAGAGCCTCTGATTTATCCTGTAATGAGGTTACTGACCCCCATCACACTTTCCCACTAAGTGGAAGCAATGCGTAAAGTTCCGTGTTCCAATAATCACCACTGAGTCTCAGACGAGGAAGAGGCAGTGTTGGTCTTTTGGGTACACAGGCAGGGAGCGAAATTAACTTTTTGACACACCGGCCAGTGGCGGGTAGATGGGAAGAATCTACCCGCCAAGCATATTTCTTACCTGCCAAATTTTTTTTGATTAAAAAAAAATATATATATATATTTTATATAAAAAAAAATGTTTTTAAATAAAATATATATTATATAATCATACTTGTAGTTGTATTATCTGCGAGACATCGCCACCACGCAATAAGTCAAAATGCTCGCTATCTGCAAACAGCTCCACTGTCTGTGTGTACTCTAGTAGCCTCCAGCTCCAAAAAGGATTCTCCTGTGCTGCAGCGGGACCCTATACTAATACTCTACATTCAGCATGCAAGGATTCTCCGGCGCTGCAGCTGGACCCTATTGGTATAACGTTAGGGTTCTTTGGTCAAATCACATTCAACATGCCCTCAGCTACAATACGCATTGAATCAATGTTATAAGACATTGATATCAGGAGCTATCTGTAGCTACTGCTAGCCCGCTAGGTAACGTTAAGACAATTTAGTTTACTGGGACATATAGATCTAACGTGAGCTAGCTAACGTGAGCTAGCTAACGAGGGAACGGAGGTATTATGCACTCGAGTCGACTATTGCTGGAGCATTTGTTGATATCAGTAGCTAGCCAGCTAGATACCGTTAGACAATGCCTCGTCATGTATTAAACTAAAAGTGAATAGTTGACTGGGTCATTGTTTAAACAGTAACGGTAGCTCAATCATGGAGGTCCGGTCTAGACTAGAGCAGACTGCCTCTGTGTTGATAGGAGCAGAAGCCAATAGTATCCCGCTGCAGGGCTGGGCGGATATGACTCGTTGCCACGGTTTCTTTCAAAATAAGAGTATCATACGAACTGAATGCTGCTAACTGCCGGAGCCATCGATATTATGACTGGAACTGCGCTTGGAGCGGAAATGAGACCTGCACATATTTTCAAAATAAGAGTATCGTTATGAACTACACGCCACACGGCGGGCAGACCCCCCAGTGGCAAGTAGGGATGGGAATTGATAGGATTTTATCGATACGATTCCATTATCGATTCTGCTTATCGATTCGATTCTTTATCGATTCCCTTATCGATACCTGATCAATTTATAATTTAAATAAATAAATTGGAAATGCAACAGAACTACATTTAGTGCTACAGTGTAGGTTAGTTTATTAGGACAAGTGCATGACAGTACGGTTAGTTAGGGTTAGATATATTTTTTTTTATTCAGATAATGGTTGAAGAAGTGCGTCTTTAGTCGACGGCGAAAGATTGGACGTGATTCGGCTGTCCTAACTGGGGTGGGTAGTTCATTCCACCATTGTGGGGCAAGGACTGAGAATAGGCGACTTCTCTTTGATGACCCTCCCGGAGCTCGGATAGGAGTAGGTCTGAGGCGGCCAGAAGATGCAGAGCGTCGGGGTCTAAGCTGGTTAGAATAACAACATGCAACTTGACATTTCTGATTGTCATTTATTGTTGAGCCCCCATGTCAGAAAAATACAAAAACTGTAAAAAATAAAACATTAACTATAGCCTACACTTAAATAAAATAATGTATTTGAGATTCTCTTAAAATGTATTTATTTTTTTATTCTTAAACGAATTTAATCTATTGAATAACAGGTTGTTATTCCTCTGACTTCTGTCTCTCACTCACACTCTCTCTCACACACACACACACACACACACACACACACACACACACACACACACACACACACACACACACACACACACACACACACACACACACACACAGAGAGAGAGAGAGAGAGAGCTCCCTCCCCGGGCCCCTGTCCTTTAAAGTATTGGCTTGTGTTGCTACACGGACACATTTGTATGTTGCACCACTCTTCCTGGCTTACAGAGACTAGTAAACAAGCACTCACGTCTCTCATTATATGTGAACTAAAGAGTACAAGGTTTACACAACAGCCCCCACCTGCTGTTTTATTGTATTTGTACCTGTACTATCCGCTGTCAGCTGTTTATCTCTCTTTGTGAGCTTGATTAAATAGCGTTAGCTCACGTTAGCTCTGCGGCTAATTTTAGCTCACCCTGATCTAAATCAATGACTAGGTTCTAAACGCATTCAAGTAGTTTTCACTGCACATAGAAGTAGCCAAACAGCGGGAGCATTTCGGGAGCATATTACCAAAACCCAGGCAATTTCGAGCCCTTAAGGAATCAAATAGAGTCTGCCATGGCTACATGCTAACGTAACGTTATTGCGCAACTGTAGGCAGCGATAAGGGAATCGAAAGTCACAGGAGCCACACGGTTCCAGGCATCGGCCAATTAGGAACCGGTTCCCAACGGGAACCGGTTTTCGATTCCCATCCCTAGTGGCAAGCGCCAAAGGTAAAAACTGAGCGCCCCTGGCGGGCGGCGGGCTTTAATTTCACCCCCTGTACACAGGTTTTCAAAATGTGCCTCTAATGGTGTGGTAGTTGTGAGAACACGTTGGCTGTACACTGTGTAGTAGAGCTGTCCCCGAAGCCTGTTTTTGGGCTTCAAACTTCGTCAGGGTTTTTCGAACGGACGTTCAAACCTTCGTTTTTAATAATAAAAAAGAAATATTAAAAAAAATAAAATGTCAAATTATTATACTTTTTTTTTTTTTTTATAAATATCCTCTAAACTAAATCCTCAATTTGAATAAAGTGATTAATCTGGTTAAATGAGACTTTTTATTTTTTTATTTATTAAATCAACTTTCTTTAATGAATATAACTCATCAGTTTTAATACTATAATATTAGTGTAGCCTAATCTTTATCTGCAACTGTGAAGAAAAACCCCATTGGTTTAAACAGAATGAATAGACAAAAAAAATATATATACTATTAATTAATCTATTAGTACTGTGTAGATATGGAACTACCCCCTCTCGCTTTAATCTCTTTCTACTGTGTAGATATTGTAAGATTCTGATCAAACTGGCCAGTATCACGTCTTCGTCTGTTTGGCTCTCCATCCAATTCCTCTGCGTTGTGTACTTTTAATGGTCCTGACGTCTCCGATACTGGTAGATAAGATCCTTATCTCCCCCCCCGTTAGTGCAATCCGTAAACCATAATACTCCTCCACCTCCGTAAGAATTCGACACTTCGACACTGTGAGATACCTTATGAGGAAAAGCGTTGTTTATTGCTATAAACAGAACCTCCTAATCAGATGTTATCAGATGTTATCAAATTGTATCGTCCTTGAAGAGTCTATTCTAATGATCTCTCAGTGTGTTCAGATTGTCCTTTTGTTATTCAGTCCAATAGTGGTCAGGCCTAGTCGTTAGCCTAAGACCATCCTCGTGGTAGCCGAAGCTACTGGTGATGTGCCATTCTCCCCCCCCCCCCCTCTCTCTCTAATGAGAGGAGAGAGTCTCTTCTGGTTTCTTCCCTCTTAGTCTCAGTCAGATTTTAGTCTGCTCAACACCCGGAAACACCGTTCGACTTATAGATGTTCGTCGTCGCAACGACGGCCCCGCCTTCTGGTTGTCATGTGACGTGTTGTCATGACAACTGCGTTTAACCTTTCACACATTAAAATGCAGTTTCATTCACTGTTGCATTAAGATGAACCTCTCTCCCTCCTGCTCTGGGAGAGTACACTCTAATCTCAGATGTTCTTCTAAGGAATTCATAACAAAACCCTCGCTGACGCGGCCTGTGCCTGTGAAATCACTGGTTCCACCACCGTCACCGTCTTCCATGCACATTTCAATCACCGTTTTAGCTGTGGTCATCTCTCCCCAATCTATACATCACATACATTGAAAAAGCACCGTTTTCTCTCAATCCCCCCTTGATTCTTATCACCCCTTCAGAATCATAAATCATTATTTGGTTTTTCAATTAATTATGCCAAAAATAGCCTGTGGTTGAAGCAAACCAACCTCATCTCCCGTGCACAAGAAATGAAGACGGCCCACGGTCAACCCAGTGATCTTGCTGCCTGATGTCTGTTTGCGCCCCCCTTCGTGCACAAAGGGAACCGAAACCGACCACCAAAACCAACAACATCCAACGACTCATAACCATTGGAGCCCCCCTGTCTGCTCCCAATAATTATATCCTGTTGTTCTACTGTTCTCCCTCTTATCTACCTTCTATATATATATATATCCTTCTATACATATATCAGATGTATGAATCCTCCATTTATATCTCATACTCCTAATCAATGAACACAGGACTTCTCGCTGTTGTCTCGTCTCTCGATCTCCTGATTGACTCTGAAAGGAAGTCCCTGTTTGTCCATGATTCACCGCCCGTGCTCTGTTGTTTCAAAACGCTCTCTAAACAGCGTCTCCGCCGGGAAGGCCCCTCCGATGTCCGCCTCGTTCTCCCCTGGGCAACACCGCCTGCGACCGCTGGACTCCGCCTCGTCGGCCGTCTCCGCCCCGTCGGTCATCTCCGCCCTGTCGGTCATCTTGGTTGAGGCTCATCTCCACCGCCGCCGTCTCCTCCCTCTCGTCGTGGATCATCTGTGTACCAGGCTGCGGTGCCTGGCCCCTGCGGCTTCCTCCTCCTCCAGTCTGTCTCCTGGCCATCTCCATCGCTGTCGGTGTCATTCCCCCCTTGAAAGCAGAAACACAACACCGGCAGTCTTTCTGTACACTCGACCCTGTGTTTTCTATTAGTCTACCGTGGCTTTGGGCCTGCAGCTCGTTCTCTCTATATTTTTTCCCTCTGCAAGCCCCTGCCATGGCCACGCCCTTTCAGACTGTTGGACGGTGTGAGTGTCCTACAGCCCATGGCGCTATTTGTTCTCTATTAGTCCCCCACCTTCTCAACACCCATATCTAATCCTACAGGGCTGTTCCCTGTTTTGTTGTCTTCCGGCGTGACACCAGCAGCTAAACGATACCCACTCGGCGCTCTACGTTTGTCCCACGGTTGACCCCCAGCGCGCGCCAGTTCTTTCTGGTGACGTGTCCCCTCAAGACTCTGCCTATTTATTAGGTGTGAGAAGGCCCCACTGGAGATCGAACTCCCTCTTATTTCATAATTAAACTTATTTAATTAACCTGTATATCGATCTTATTATTATGATAATAACATACAACCGAGCATCGCTCTAACATACAACAGAGCAGGTTGGTTCCCTGCTCCTAACTCACATACGTACTCGTACTATCATCTAACATACAACAGAGCTGTCCGTCGCCCTATACCCTACGGGGCTGTCTACCGTCGCCCTGGAGCTGTCACCGTTGCTCTATACCCTACGGGGCTGTCTACCGTCGCCCTGGAGCTGTCACCGTCGCTCTATACCCTACGGGGCTGTCTACCATCGCCCTGGAGCTGTCACCGTCGCTCTATACCCTACGGGGCTGTCTACCGTCGCCCTGGAGCTGTCCCGTCGCTCTATATACCCTACAGGGCTGTCTACCGTCGCCCTGGAGCTGTCCCGTCGCTCTATACCCTACGGGGCTGTCTACCGTCGCCCTGGAGCTGTCACGTCGCTCTATATACCCTACGGGGCTGTCTACCGTCGCCCTGGAGCTGTCCCGTCGCTCTATATACCACACTTTGAGTTCCTTTACAAAGTTCTCACATACACCACCGTGTATACACACAAGCAGTTGGTAATTTTGAAAAAATTAAACTCCTTAATTAACTTAAACTCTACCTATTCGCCTATGGGTAATGGAAACTCCCCAGCACTACCCCCCCCCTCCGCAATTAAACTCCTTAATTGAATTAAACTCTAAATATTCCCCTATGGGTAATGGAAACTCCCCAGCACTACCCCCCCCCCCCCCTCCGCCACTAGGTGGCGACCTACTCCTCCATTTGCCTGTATTATCCCACTGCCCCCCTACATGGCGGCCAAAACTCAGTCTAGAGGATTGTAGGTGACGTGTCACTTCCTGATTCTAAACCCCTCGTGGCTCTGCGGCCATTTTGACTCGGTGCATTTACCCTCCTTAAACCAAAACTGTGCAGCCTGCCTCATTTGCTTTTCATTCTCTGTAGATAACACCCTCGATTTTCACCATGGCTCTCTGCTCATATTATTACAGCTGGCATTCTCTCTCTGTGTCAAACTAGAAATGTTTACGTTTACGGATTCACTATCTGTTCGTTTTTATTTGGCTATAAAATCAAAACAACCGTGTGCACAGTGAACTCACATTTTTGATCGGAGCGCTGTTTCCCCTACAGCGCTGGTTCGCCTCCTGACCGCTCGACTCGCCGCTCTCTCCCAGGGCTGACCGGCCTTGCTTCGATCATGATTCTCCCACACATTGATGACTGTTGTCCACTGTCGCCCCATTATTGAAAAAGTCTTTATCCGTTGTTCTTATCTCTTGCAAATCCGGCTGTCATCAACAACCAACTGTTCCCGTTGTTTTAATCTCTTGCAAATCCGGGTCACGGCACCATCTGTAAGATTCTGATCAAACTGGCCAGTATCACGTCTTCGTCTGTTTGGCTCTCCATCCAATTCCTCTGCGTTGTGTACTTTTAATGGTCCTGACGTCTCCGATACTGGTAGATAAGATCCTTATCTCCCCCCCCGTTAGTGCAATCCGTAAACCATAATACTCCTCCACCTCCGTAAGAATTCGACACTTCGACACTGTGAGATACCTTATGAGGAAAAGCGTTGTTTATTGCTATAAACAGAACCTCCTAATCAGATGTTATCAGATGTTATCAAATTGTATCGTCCTTGAAGAGTCTATTCTAATGATCTCTCGGTGTGTTCAGATTGTCCTTTTGTTATTCAGTCCAATAGTGGTCAGGCCTAGTCGTTAGCCTAAGACCATCCTCGTGGTAGCCGAAGCTACTGGTGATGTGCCATTCTCCCCCCCCCCCCCCCTCTCTCTCTAATGAGAGGAGAGAGTCTCTTCTGGTTTCTTCCCTCTTAGTCTCAGTCAGATTTTAGTCTGCTCAACACCCGGAAACACCGTTCGACTTATAGATGTTCGTCGTCGCAACGACGGCCCCGCCTTCTGGTTGTCATGTGACGTGTTGTCATGACAACTGCGTTTAACCTTTCACACATTAAAATGCAGTTTCATTCACTGTTGCATTAAGATGAACCTCTCTCCCTCCTGCTCTGGGAGAGTACACTCTAATCTCAGATGTTCTTCTAAGGAATTCATAACAAAACCCTCGCTGACGCGGCCTGTGCCTGTGAAATCACTGGTTCCACCACCGTCACCGTCTTCCATGCACATTTCAATCACCGTTTTAGCTGTGGTCATCTCTCCCCAATCTATACATCACATACATTGAAAAAGCACCGTTTTCTCTCAATATGGAACTACCCCCTCTCGCTTTAATCTCTTTCTACTGTGTAGATATGGAACTACCCCCTCTCGCTTTAATCTCTTTCTACTGTGTAGATATGGAACTACCCCCTCTCGCTTTAATCTCTTTCTACTGTGTAGATATGGAACTACCCCCTCTCGCTTTAATCTCTTTCTACTGTGTAGATATGGAACTACCCCCTCTCGCTTTAATCTCTTTCTACTGTGTAGATATGGAACTACCCCCTCTCGCTTTAATCTCTTTCTACTGTGTAGATATGGAACTACCCCCTCTCGCTTTAATCTATTAGTACTGTGTAGATATGGAACTTCCCCCCTAACTTTAATCTATATGTAGATATTGAATTACCCCCTCCAGCTTTAACCCCTTTCTACTGTGTAGATATGGAACTACCCCCGCTAGCTTTAATCTATTAGTACTGTGTCGATATGGAACTACCCCCGCTAGCTTTAATCTATTAGTACTGTTTAGATATGGAACTACCCCCGCTAGCTTTAATCTCCTTCTACTGTGTCGATATGGAACTACCACCTCTAGCTTTAATCTATTAGTACTGTTTAGATATGGAACTACCCCCGCTAGCTTTAATCTCTTTCTACTGTGTCGATATGGAACTACCCCCGCTAGCTTTAATCTCTTTCTACTGTGTCGATATGGAACTACCCCTCTGGCCTTTTCACCTTCCTGATGTGTGTTGGCATCAGACAGTACGCTCGACAGCCACGCCCACTTAGGGGCCAGATTGTGAGAGCAGCTCCCTCCCCTCTAGTGCTCTCTCCACTCATAGATTTGTATGCGGCTCATAGGGATGGGTACCGAATTCGGTACTTTTGAGGTACCGAACCGAAACACGTCGGTACTACCGAGTATCGAATCAAGTGAGAAACCGAAAAAATATTTTTTTTTTTCTTTTTATTATTAATTATTTTCTTTTACCTTTTTTTTTAAACTTTTTTCTTTTCATGTCAACGTTCACACGCACAATATATGCTTACCTAGGATTTGACTTGATTCAACAACAAAGCAGTTGTTACGACTGAGGTAGGTAAATTAAATTTCTTGAGACTAAAGTACCGAAAAAAGGTACCGTTGGGTACCGGTATCGATTCAAATGTGAAAGGTACCCATCCCTAGCGGCTCAGCATAGTAGATCCTAGCCTAGCGCTCTTAGGTCATCCTATATGTAGTATCAGGGTTGTTTAGCCTGGCTTACTTTACCTGTCATTTTCGTCCCGTACAAAGATGGTCAGGATGTAGCCTAGCGCGCTGTATATGTTTAGTTTAGTTTACTCAGTTTATTTGATCAGGGACAGTGCATATCAATCAACAGTTATAGGGCGGCTACGTGGCGTAGTGGGCAAGGCACTCGCCACATTTGCTTTCAGTTTAGCTGGTCGTCCGTACTAATACACATTGGCCGTATTAGGGGGTGGGAAACTGATGGGTGGGGATCGGGTGTTGTGGACAGCAACTCCTACAGGTCGGTTGGTGCGCCTGCGCAGTAGAATCAGGAAGTGTCGGGGGCAGCGTGAGCCTCCCACGCGTTACTCCTCGCCACTGAGAGATCGAACTGCGCAGGTGAAAAGATGCGACTGCTGTTACCTCAAGTACCGGAGGGGACTTGTGCTATGTATGACTTAGTCCACATTGCAGCCGGCTTGTGGGAGGCAAGAAACAGCGTCCGTGACAGGGGAGGGTTGAATTGGATGATACGAAATTGGGATGGGAGAAAAATATAGAAAAATGGGAGAAAAAGTGGATAAAAAAAAATCAATCAACAGTTATACATTTATAAACTAATAAAAAAAAATAAAAAATTTAAATATGTCAACATTAGCAGGGTTGCTAGTTTTCAGTTGTAGTCCCACTCCCTGGGCTAGATGTTTAAGCCAGAAAGAAACAGAAAAATAGAAGGACATTAAGCTAATATAAAAACAATTTAAAACATATTCTATACATTCATTCACTAGGCATTCATGCATCTATAAAACACATAGTGTATAGGCATGTAGCCTAGCGCGCTGTATATGCTTACAATCAGCATGTAGCCTAGCACGCTGTATATTCTTACAGTCACGACGTAGCCTAGCATGCTGTATATTCTTGCAGTCATGATGTAGCCTAGTGTAATATAGATATTATATATATATAACCATATATATATGGTATATACAGCACCATTTTATTTAGTTTACAGTCAGGGTGTAGTGTAGCCTAGCCTAGTGTGCTGTTCATGTGTTTACAGTCGGGGTGTAGCCTAGCGTAGCGCGCTGTTTACGTGTTTACAGTGTGACGGTGACATTTTGAGCTGCATGGACAGTCATGTGGGCAGTGTGAGATGTTAGCTAAGCAGGCATTTTTGTGTGTGAAAGCAACACAATGGTGTGTGTGTGTGTGTGTGTGTGTGTGTGTGTGTGTGTGTGTGTGTGTGTGTGTGTGTGTGTGTGTGTGTGTGTGTGTGTGTGTGTGTGTGTGTGTGTGTGTGTGTGTGTGTGTGTGTGTGTGTGTGTGTGTGTGTGTGTGTGTGTGTGTGTGTGTGTGTGTGTGCGTGCAGCACAAAGGCTCTGTTCACAGTGTGTGTGTCAGGGTGTTCCCAGGCTACCGGCCGCCCCGCTCCACAGAAACTGAGGGAGGGAGAGTTGATGAAAGAAAGAGAAAACAGGAGGAGGTGGAGAGGAGAGGAGAGGAGTTTTAACCTCTCGGGGCTGAGTGCTCCTGGCTCTCACACGGCCTGTGACGGTTGTACTCAAACTCCCAGCAGCCCCTGAGCTAGGCCTCTACCATGAGGATTCTGGGAGAGGTAGTCTTATTGCCGTCTGGTTTCTGCAGAGACATAATATGCTGCTGTTGT
>NC_140170.1:69194602-69211049 GCF_963971535.1 Notolepis coatsorum
AAGTCAAGAGTTTTAATTGTCACGGCATACAGGTATACAATGAAATGCGGCTGGTCTTGCCCGCGACGATGTGCAATACAGTGGTACAACATATAATAGAATCCAATAAAATACAGTGGTACAACATATTAATAGAATCCAATAAAACAGTGCAATAAACAGGTACATGGTGTGCCATCTCGGTATCTGTACATTAGTATTTACAGAGCATATAGGACATGCTAGGTAGCTTTAGTAGTGCAATACACTGTTCCTGATGTTATACTACTTTAAATGGCCTTTCCTCTGGCCATAAGTGTGCGTGTGTGCGGCATGATTGTTAAAGTGGCTGCTAGTGTGTGAGCGTGCTCAGCGTGCGTGTCGTGTATGTGCTTGTGTGTGGATAGTTCAGTTTCTGTGTCTCTCAATGTTCATTGTTCAAGGCTCTGATGGCCTGGGGGAAGAAGCTTAGCCTAAGCCTCTCCGTCCTAGTAGCTGGAGTTCGCAGGCGTCTGCCTGACCTCAGCAGCTGGAACAGGCTGTTATTGGGGTGGTGGGGGTCTTTCATTATCCTGCAGGCTCTGGATTTGCACCTCTTGTTGTATAGAGCCTGCAGGGGAGGTAGCGCAATACCCGTGGTACGCTCGGCTGAGCGCACCACTCTCTGTAGGGCCTTGTCCTGTGCCGTGCTGTTCCCATACCAGGCAGTGATGTTTCCGGTCAAGATGCTCTCTACAGCTCCTGAGTAGAAGGACTGGAGTATCTTCCCCGATACTCTGAACTTCCTTAACTGTCTCAGGTGGTAGAGGCGCTGCTTCGCTTTCTTTACTACTGTGTCTATGTGTGTTGACCATGTCAGGTCCTCTGAGATGTGGACCCCCAGGTACTTGAAGCTGCTCACCCTGTCCACGGTAGCCCCGTTAATCGTCAGTGGTGTGTGTGTCTCCTGCTGTCCTCTCCTATAATCCACGATCAGCTCCTTGGTTTTACCAATGTTCAGGAGCAGGCTGTTGTCCTGGCACCAACGTTCCAGTACCTCAACCTCCTCTCGGTAGGCCTTCTCGTCGTTGTCCGAGATCAGCCCCACCACCACCGTGTCGTCGGCGAACTTCACAATGGAGTTGGAGCTGAACTTGGCCGCACAGTCGTGTGTGTAGAGTGAGTACAGCAGGGGGCTTAGAACACAGCCCTGGGGGGACCCGATGCTCAGGGTGATGGTGTTGGAGGTCTGACCCCCCACCCTGACCGCCTGGGGTCTTTCACTCAGAAAGTCCAGTACCCAGGCGCTCAGGGCGGAGCTCAGGCCTAGCTCGATCAGCTTGTCCACCAGTCTGGTGGGGACTATGGTGTTGAACGCTGAGCTGTAGTCAATGAACAACAGTCTCACATAGCCCCCCTTCTGACGGTCAAGGTGGGAGAGAGTGCTGTGCAGTACCTGGGAGACCGCGTCATCAGTGGACCTGTTTGTCCTGTATGCAAATTGCATAGGGTCCATATCACTGGGGAGAGAGGCACAAATGTGGTCCTTGACCAGCCTCTCGAAACATTTCATGACCACAGAGGTGAGTGCCACCGGTCTGTAATCATTTGGACATGTTGGGGAGGCTTTCTTCGGTACAGGAATGATGGTAGACATCTTGAAGCAGGCAGGGACTACTGACTCCGCCAGGGATTGATTAAATATGGCGGTGAACACCGGGGCAAGCTGGTTTGCACAGGACTTAAGTATGCGTCCTGTTATACCATCTGGGCCTGCAGCCTTCCTGGTGTTCACCTGCATAAATGCTCTTCTCACACTGTGTTCCGACAACGAGAGAGCGCCCCCGCCCCCCCGCGGTTGCCCCCCCCCCCTCCACAACAGCCGGTGCGCCAGTGACGTCACTAGCCAGAGGGCTAGCGGCGACACTGTCTACACCGAACCGAGCGTAGAAGGAGTTGAGTTTGTCCGCTAGAGAGGCGTCGTCGCTCCCCATTGAGGGGGCGCTGACTTTGTAGTCAGTTATTGTCTTCAGTCCCCTCCACAAGCCTCTTGTGTCGTTTTGTGCCATTTGTGTCTCCAGTTTCTCAGCATATGTCCTCTTAGCAAGTTTAACAGCCCTGCCCACCTCAGAGACGGAGAGAGACAGAGAGAGACAGAGAGAGACGGAGAGAGACGGAGAGAGACGGAGAGAGACAGACAGAGAGAGACAGAGAGAGACGGAGAGAGACGGAGAGAGACGGAGAGAGACGGAGAGAGACGGAGAGAGACTGAGAGAGACTGAGAGAGACAGACGGGAGACAGAGAGAGACGGAGAGAGACAGGCGGGAGACGGACCCTCACTTGTGTGTGAATGGAACCGCGTGCGTGCGACCGATACGAGTCCAAAGCTGTCCATGGACGAGGAATGTGGAAAGTATTTTCCGGGCCTTTAAGAGTTACACATGTAGAGTATATGTTAATGAGGGCCACGGCTCGAGGGGACAACTCCCGCTTTTGACATGTGATGTCTCTGGGTGTGATGGAGGAGAAGATGAGGTGGGCAGGGTGTGATGGAGGAGAAGATGAGGTGGGCAGGGTGTGAGGAGTAGAAGATGAGGTGGGCAGGGTGTGAGGAGTAGAAGATGAGGTGGGCAGGGTGTGAGGAGTAGAAGATGAGGTGGGCAGGGTGTGATGGAGTAGAAGATGAGGTGGGCAGGGTGTGATGGAGTAGAAGATGAGGTGGGCAGGGTGTGATGGAGGAGAAGATGAGGTGGGCAGGGTGTGATGGAGTAGAAGATGAGGTGGGCAGGGTGTGATGGAGTAGAAGATGAGGTGGGCAGGGTGTGATGGAGTAGAAGATGAGGTGGGCAGGGTGTGATGGAGTAGAAGATGAGGTGGGCAGGGTGTGATGGAGTAGAAGATGAGGTGGGCAGGGTGTGATGGAGGAGAAGATGAGGTGGGCAGGGTGTGATGGAGGAGAAGATGAGGTGGGCAGGGTGTGATGGAGGAGAAGATGAGGTTGGCAGGGTGTGAGGAGTAGAAGATGAGGTGGGCAGGGTGTGATGGAGGAGTAGATGAGGTGGGCAGGGTGTTGATGGAGGAGAAGATCTTGTTGGCACACCTCCTGGTTGCAGCCAATGAGTCTGTCTGGTGTCCGGATGATGTCCGTGATTATAGGCCAGACTAGTTGCAGGGTAGACTGGGTGAAGTGTTACGTGTGTGTGGGGGTGTGTGTGTGTGACTCTAGGTGATGTGGAGATGTTATCTATGTCAACCGCTGTGCTTTCTCTCTCTCTGTCTGACCGTGCCCCCTGCTCTCTCTCTCTCTCTCTCTCTCTCTCTCTCTCTCTCTCTCTCTCTCTCTCTCTCTCTCTCTCTCTCTCTCTCTCTCTCTCAATTTTAATTCAATTCAAATGGCTTTATGGCATGACGTACTTCTACATGTTGCCAAAGCAATATTAAACATGGATTACAAACAGATATAAGTACATACAAAATATCATCGTAAAATAAAACATCAAGTATTACGGCGTAAACATGTCAGGTGACTGTCACTCACTGTCCCTCAGTTTGTGGCAGGCAGCAACATATTATGTAGGACTGGTACCGTTTTCTGTATCTGGTAGTGCGAGAAAGCCTTTTGTTATTAATTCAATTTTTTTTTAAATGCGTTTCTCTAATATATTTATATTTTTCACATTTGGTGAGGAAGTGCACTCAGTTTCAGGCTCACTGAGGATGCAATGACAGCACAGCCTTTGCTCTGCAGGAAGCTCTCTACCTCTTCCCCCCCTCTCTCTCTCTCTCTGCATGTCTCTTCTCTCTGTCTGTCTCTGTCTCTCTGTCTGTCTCTCTCTTCCCCCTCTACCCCCCTCCCTCTTTCTCTCTCTCTCTCTCTCTCTCTCTCTCTCTCTCTCTCTCTCTCTCTCTCTCTCTCTCCTCTCTCTCTCTCTCTCTCTCTCTCTCTCTCTTTCTCTCTCTCTCTCTCTCTCTCTCTCTCTCTCCTCTCTCTCACCCCTGCTCTCTCCCACAGTGCCGTTCTGCCCCCCTGACTCTGTCAGACTGGGAGACATACTGTAGATAAGCATCAGCAGCCATCAGCAGATACGGCCTGTACTCTCACTGATGCCCGCCCGCCTCTCTCTCTCCTCTCTCTCTCTCTCTCTCTCTCTCTCTCTCTCTCTCTCTCTCTCTCTCTCTCTCTCTCTCTCTCTCTCTCTCTCTCTCTCTCTTCTCTCTCTCTCTCTCTCTCTCTCCTCTCTCTTCTCCTATCGCTTCTCGTCTCTCTCATTTTCCCCCAGCCTTTGTTGATATGCCACCGATGTCCTTTGGAATGTGATGATTAGGGGGTCGCTGCGTAGGAACACACACACACGAGTGCAGTATCACACACATGCACACACACACACGAGTGCAGTATCACACACTGCACACACACACCAGTGCAGTATCACACACATGCACACACACACCAGTGCAGTATCACACACACACACATGTCCAGCGTCGCTTTTGTTCTCATCCACACGTGCGTCTGCCTGTCTGCCTGAGTGTCTGCATTTGTACGTACGTGTGTGTGTGTGTGTGTGTGTGACTGACTGTGTGCGTATGTCTGACTCTGCAAGTGTGTGTCTGTGTGTGGGTGTATATACAGTCGTGTGTGTCTGTGTGTCTCTGTGTGTGTGTGTGAGAGGAGTACAGTTGTCTGTGTTGCAGCCTGTCAGTAGCCTGTCCGAGATGCCTTTAGATGACAGAGGGAAGCTATTACACACACCGTGTTAGGCTTCAAAGCACTGGTGCTTCCCTCAGGGGGGGGGGCTTCACACACACACACACACACACACACACATATACACACATGACACATGCATGCACGTCACACACACACACATATACACACACGACACATGCACCACACACACACACATATACTGTACACTAGGGGTGGGGGGGAAATCGATACGTACAGGGAGCGAAATTAACTTTTTGACTCACCGGCCAGTGGCGGTAGATGGGAAGAGTCTACCCGCCAAGCATATTTCTTACCTGCCAATATATATTTTATATATACAATTTTTTTAAAATAAAATATATATTATATAATCATACTTGTAGTTGTATTATCTGCGAGACATCGCCACCACGCAATAAGTCAAAATGCTTGCTATCTGCAAACAGCTCACTATCTGTTTTGGCTGTGTTGCTCTTCTAGAAAATAATCCTTTCAGGGTTGCCTATTGAAATACTGTACACTTTCCTACTGTACACTTTCCTGATTAATTGAAATGGGGGACCCTGATGTAAACAAGACGAAAGTCTTCTCTGGTCTGCATCCCCTTAACAATTGTGTGTATTGAGCTGTACTGTATTGTACCCATTCTGCAATCTGTTAATAAAGTTTTCAATCAATCAATCACACCTCCAGTACAGAAACATTGTTTGAGTTTGCGTGTCAGGTAGACCATTGATTGACAGTCGAGTCTGCCAATTACATCACATCGCTTGCACTCCGGTGCTGCAGCTGGACCCATTGCCCACCTCTGCTGTTGATAACGCTAGCCAAGTTATTATACACACAGATACACAGTGGGCCAGTGACTTTGGTGTAGGGGTGTAACAATGCATCGATCCTAAGGGGGAAATTCAACTGCATCGATTTGAAAATGTTAGAATAGATTATCGCAATTTTAATGTGTACACGTTATGTTATTGTCATGTCCGTTACAGCCAACACACCGACATACGCTACTGCATCAACGTTATGATTAACAAAGCAAGGCATTCGTTTTGTTGCATTAACGTTATATTACTATTGCTATCGATAAATCTAGGAGTTCTAAAATCTATTGCTATTGGTAAGAGAGACTATAATAAGTTGGTGTCTCGGAAAACGAGAGCCCTGATCGCGGAGTTTCAGGAAGTAAACAAGAAAAATGAGAGCTTCCGATTGGTCATTTGCTTTATTTCCCATGAAACCAGTCACTTCACTCTACTGTGATTGGACCGTTGGCTTGAGTGCAATGTGGGACTTGTAGTTTTTTAACGATCTCGCAGCGGAGGAAAAAAAAGACGAGAGAGGCTATAATCTGTATTCGCACAGCGTGCGCGTAATTGATTTTTACCGTTCGCATACAATATTTTAGGGGCCTGCTTATGAACTACACGTCTACACGCCACACGGCGGGCAGCCCTCTAAGTGTCATGCGCCAAAGGTAAAACAGACCGCCCCTGGCGGGCGGCGGGCTTTAGTTTCGGTCCCTGGATACGTAGTAGTATCGCGATACTTTGCGTGGCGATACTGTATCGCTACAGGGACGCCAAGTATCGATATTTAATTATTCATAAAAAAAAAGAATAATAATAATAATTTCGCAATACTCAGCGTATCGCGATATATTTAGTATCGCGATACTATCGTATCGTGACGCAAGTATCGCATCGTGAGGTCTCTGGCGATTCCCACCCCTACTGTACACACACGACTCATGCATGAACAAACACACACACACAACACATGCACGCACACACACACGACCCATGCATGCATGCATGCATGCACACACTCACACACACATATACACACGACACATGCATGTACGCACACACACACACACACATATACACACACCACACATGCATGCATGCACACACTCACACACACATATACACACGACACATGCATGTACGCACACACACACACACACATATACACACGACACATGCATGCACGCACACACACACACACATATACACACGACACATGCATGCACACACACACACATACATATACACACACGTAGAGCTGCCGCGATTACCGCATTACCGCGGTATCGCTGTTACATCACGCCCACCGCAAGAGTAGGCTGAATACCGCGTCACAGCTGTTTTTTTTTTATACTAATAAAGTACCCTTCTCTCGTTGGGCTTGCGGCTCTGCAGATATACCCTACTCCTCTATCGAGGTTCCAAGCGACCCTATTGGGTACCAGAAAAGTCATGTGAAACATTGCAGACCACTGATTGGTCAGAAGAGAGACGCGTCCACGTTGGATCGTCTTGCAGTGCTTTTACTTCCTGAATCTCAGCCACAACAAGGCTAATATACGTTAGCTCCCACCGGAGACCGGAGTGGATTACCGACGTACCGTCGCTCCTCAGGGAACGAGGCATAATGATTTTACTGCAACGAAATGTTATAATAAAAGCCCTTCGTTCTATACACTTGTCTGATTGAAAACTTTATTAACAGACCGCAGAATGGGTACAACTCTGCACGCTCTGAGCAAAGAAAGGAACTGAGATATGAATTGAGTAACGCTTGCCTTGCTATGGTCCGGTAAATACGAACGTGTAACTATATAACGTAATGCCACAAAACGAATGCCTTTGTAATCATAAGTAGTAACGTTATAATAAGAAGAAGAAGAAGAAAGGGTCGGGGGGTAACCGGCGGGCGCGCCGCTACCACACCTGCCCGCGACACAGAGGGGATACTTCGAATCCGTGTTTCACTTTTAACGAATGCGTGCTTGCCGAATCCCAAACAATATTCATGCTGCAAAGTCATCCTCTAAAGATAGACATTTAGACTAGAGGCAGGCTATATGCTATAAAGAGTAGACTACAAAAAAAATGCATTAAAACTTTTTTTGTGTGTGTGTGTGTGTGCGGTAATAACCGCGGCGGTAGGAAATATTTCGCAAATTTGTGCGGTAAGGAAAACATCAATACCGCGGCAGCTCTACACACACACACATACATATACACACACGACCCATGCATGCACACACACACACACACACACACACGTGACACGACACATTGCACGCACACACACACACACATACATATACACACACAACACATGCATTGCACATACACACAGCTATTGTGTATCAAATAGCACCTATTTCATATCAAACCTTTATTTAAACTCGAAAGGCAACTGCGGTTTCCCTCGTTTACAGTCACGGCGAGTTTACATCCAGAGATAAGCAAAAAGTAAGGATAACAACAAATCGAATTAAAACATGTACAACTTGACTGACAGGTTGGAGATCGAGGTTTTAAACTCTGCAACAGAGGGGAGAATCTCAAGCTTTAAGAACTGTTGGAGTTCCATGAGCTGGAGGGGCATCATAGCAAAATGCAGATTTACCCTGTTCAGAGCAAACTCTGTGGACCTTAAGGACCAGCCAGTCACTAGAACGTTCCATAATTCCATTCTGATAATGATGTAGTATAAGGAGGTAGCTTACCAATAATGATGTAGTATAAGGAGGTAGCTTACCGATAATGATGTAGTATAAGGAGGTAGCTTACCAATAATGATGTAGTATAAGGAGGTAGCTTACCAATAATGATGTAGTATAAGGAGGTAGCTTACCAATAATGATGTAGTATAAGGAGGTACAGTAGCTTACCAATAATGATGTAGTATAAGGAGGTAGCTTACCAATAATGATGTAGTATTAAGGAGGTAGCTTACCAATAATGATGTAGTATTAAGGAGGTAGCTTACCAATAATGATGTAGTATAAGGAGGTAGTTTGCCAGTAAGGGCCTTACAAATTAAGAAATACCAGTGTTTATTGCGCCCTTTCCATCAGTGTTTGTTCCGCCTCTCTACAAGGTCCTGACGAATCAGGTGTCCCGACTATCACACTCCCAAGCTTCAGAGGGAGAGGGGGGGGGGGGGGTGAAAGACAAGGGGAGGACGATTGGACGGGAGCGATGATGTCATTCGTCTGAATTATTATTATAACACATGTAGCCTCGTTGGTAAGGAGTCGGACGATCCATTAGCCGGGAGATCCTGTGTGTAGAGCTGCCGCGATAACCGCATTACCGCGGTATCGCTGTTGCATCACGCTCACCACAGAGTTAGGCTGAATACCGCGTCACCGCTGTTTTTTATCATAAAAGTTGGCTTGCGGCTCTGCAGATATACCCTACTCGGTTCCAAGCGACCCTATTGGGTAGAAGTGGTACCAGAAAAGTCATGTGAAACATTGCAGACCACTGACTGGTCAGAAGAGAGACGCGTCACACGTTGTAGCCTCGCTCTGAACAATAACAGAACGCCGGCGCCGCCATCTTTACTGCCTCGCTAAGGATGCATTTCATTCAGGATTTGTTTGCGTCTTTGCGACAGAACCAAGTGCAATAAACAAAAAAGAATGGATTCACTGTGTATTCTGCCTTATTTATTGATGAAACAAAACCGACATCAACCCAATTTACCACCGAGCGGAGAGTTTAGTGTCACAACAAGATCGCTGATGTGTTAAGTTTGTTGTTGTTATTAGCCTAATATACTACCGTCAGCCGATATACACGAGAGGTAACGTTAAACCCGGGTTTGCTTGGTAGAATACACAATGAGAGGTAACGTTAGCTTTGGCAGAATAGACGCAACGAGAGTCTGGTTAATGTTGTTATTGATTGATTGATTGATTGATTGAAACTGTGTTAAACTCTGGCTTGCTGCAAGCCCTCGGACATCTATGCCCACGGAGCTTTCAGTGTACACAAGCGAGCGGCCCCGCCTGAGACAAACGGAGTAGTACCTGGCTGCAGTGGAAAAGGAACGAAGTACCAGGTGCCTAAAGCGGGTCGAGTCGAGTAGGTACTATGCAGTGGAAAAGCGCCATTAGACTAGAGGCAGGCTATAAGAGTAGACTAATAAAAAAAAATAAAAATGCATTAACATTTTTTTTTTTTTTTGTGCGCACTGTGCGGTAATAACCGCGGCGGTAGGAAATATTTCGCAAATTCGTGCGGTAAGGAAAATATCAATACCGCGGCAGCTCTACCTGTGTGTCCCGTGTCTGAGAGATCTGAGAGATCCACCCCCATCTGTCACTGTTTAGAGAGACTCTCACCCCCCAGAACCCCCCAGAACCCCCCCCCATCCCCGAGGCTCAACTGTCCAACACTGTCTGGGTTCACACAGGCTGGGTTCAGTTGATGGACGCACACACACACACACACACACACACACACACACACACACACACACACACACACACCGTCAGCCAGAGACACTCAGCAGGCCGTGTCGTATGCTAGTGTTGTGGATTAGTTTAATCTCCGGCTGACTGCTAAAATGATTAGCGGGGGTGTTATGTATTGGCCATTTGGAAGCATTGAAAAGAAAATGCACACACACACACATGCACACAAACACACAGATATACATAACACACACGCACACACACACACACAGACATAACACACACGCACACACATAGACATAACACACAAATGCACACACATTGTATATTACTATACTTGTGAGGACCGAGTACTAGGGGTGTAACGGTACGTGTATTCGTCCCGCAAATTTACGGTACGGCCGTCACGGTGCGGTATGCGCAGCCATACGGAGAATACGCCCCACAGCGCAAACACACGCGTCCCACATGCAGGCACTTGCGAGGTCCGTGCGAGAACAGCGAGTCCCCGACTTCAGTTCAGAGCGGCGAAAGTGCACGGAGAAAGGCAAATTTACATTGGAACAGCTGCAGGGTCATTACATTATTTTACAGTTTTCTTTCTTTTCTTGTTCGCCCAATAACGTTAACCAAATGAAACCAATGGAAAGAAACACACACGCGTCGCCGACAAACACATCAACATTCTCCCCCGCCGGACTCACAGGCACAATCAAATAAAAAAAAAGAAACATACTTTTCCGGGCAGATCATCTGAGCTCCACTGTGTTTAAATCCAAATAATCCTCTGCCATTGTTGTAATATGTCATCTGTTCTCTAGTATTCAGTCTCGTCGTGAAGTTAAATTCTCTCTAGAAGTGAAACTGAAACTTAGCAAGGATAAGTTGTTAAAGGGGCAGTAGGCAAGTGGATGCCTGAACACAGAATGACACCAGTATCACTGACTACCACGGCAAGCCTATAGAAAATTATTCTATTTAATAATAATAATTGTAATAATTATCATAAATATAATAAATACATTTAAAAAAAAATATATATTAACCCTTTTCTCGCCAAGAACGTGTTACCACGTCATTGCTCGCCATGTGTAATCTGCCAATGACGCCGTAAGGCGTCTTTGAGATCAATATTTAAAAAATCTGTGATGGCAATCATATTTCACCCACGGAGACTTGAGACTTGCTGTTGATCTCCTCTCAACTCTCCAACGGTTCAAGACCGCCATCTGGTGGCCGATCGGCGAATCGCCAAAACCGGAAGTGACGCGCCGGAAGTGGTGCTCAACCATATTTTGTCCGGGCACTCGCTATCGTTAGCGGGACTCCATCTTGATACACTGGACAGCGATCGGTTGCAAATAACTCGATAAACAACATGATTTGGACGCATATAGTATTATACAACCTGAAAATGTAATATATCAACATCCCATAATAGAGATATTTCTGCTCCACGCTGATCACCCAACGGTCAGAGGAAGTCGCGGTGAGTTTCAGCGTGTTTGATTATTATTAAACGTATAATCTGCTCTGATATATATATCGCCCATACTACATGAATCATTTAACGTCGGCCACGGACTTATAAACCCCCCCCCCCCCCCCCCTCCGGTCACCAGCAGATGATGAGGCATGACGTGTAGGACCTTGTACAATTGAATTTTTTTATCTGACGTCAAATCGGTATCAAACTACATTTGATGATCTAATATATGTATTTATGCTTATAACTCGCGTTCTGCAGAATGCTGCAGAAAACGATAAAAACATATTTATACTTTAGACCGTATTTTAGTATGAATATGTGAATGAAAAAGTAGAACGTTGCTACATCCTAAACGATAGATACTTGACGTTGAATGGGCCATAGTAATTAGGGATGCACGATAATTATCGGGCCGATAATTATCGGGCCGATATCAGCAATTATGACGTCATCCCGATAAACTCGATAACGTTATTGATAGCTCCGATAACATAATACATTTTTTGGTTAAAAGAAATCCGGTGTGGGTGGATTTGGATGGAGGGCGCTTGTTTTTATTATAGCCTCCTCCCGTTTTGCCAGTACTGTGGTAAAACTGATAGCGTGTGGTTTAGGAACAGGGAGTTTTTCACAAATCCAGCGCTCCCCTTCTTGGCTGTGACGTAGTCACGTTACATTCGGAGACAGACAGTCGATCTGCCAATTACGTCCCTCCGCTTGCACCCACCTCTTCTTCTTACCACCAATCAGAAGCTCTCGTTCGTTTATTTACCTCCGGATTGTCGGCCATTATTCTACTCGGAGCTATAACGTTAGCTGCTCCCCGCCAGCCACATTGACAAGTACCAGCGCTTATACATTACTGGCAAATGTCTTGTTGCACTGAGCGTTGTCAGCATCGACTTTAGTAAAAATAGACCCAGACTTTTTTTGAGGAATTTAAACGTCGCAAACTAATCTTGTTGGCCGTTTTCTATCTCTCCTCCCTGGGTCTCTCTCTGCCTGCGTGAGCCGTGCTCTTACACACACTCACACACACACACACACATACACACACACACACACACACACACACACACACACACACACACACACACACACACGGGTGCTGTCGAGAGCAGAGCTGTGTGTGTGTGTGAGTGAGTGAGTGTGTGTAAGAGCACAGCCGGCTGGCTCGCGTAGGCAGAGAGACCCAGGGAGGAGAGATAGAAAATGGCCAACAAGATTAGTTTGCGACGTTTAAATTCCTCAAAAAAAAAACTCCATAATTTCTCGAGTACCGATAGCAGTACCGATGACGTCGGAGCTTATAAATACTAAAAAAAAAAAAAAAATTGATTAAAAAATTTATATATATATACATTAAAAAAAATATATATAATACAATAAATATCGGTTATCGATATCGGTTATCGGCTTGAGGAGCATAAAGATATCGGTATCGGTGTCAAAAAATCAATATCGTGCATCCCTAATAGTAATGTCAATTTAGCAATACAATTTAAAAAGTTATAGCCCTGCAAAGAAGGGGAACATCTCCATAGACAAATAGTGGTGGCAGAGAGTGGATTAAGATCAGAATAATCTGTGGCAGATAAAGGGTTAATAATAATTATTATGATTTTTTTTTCTGTTGTACCGAACTCGTACCGAACCGTGACCCCAATACCGAGGTACGTACCGAACCGTGGCTTCTGTGTACCGTTACACCCCTACCGAGTACCCATCTGATCCATTATTATTATTTTTTTTTTAATCTTTTCCCCCCTCCTTTTTTCCTCCGATTTCCTCCCATCCCAATGTTAGTCGTTATGCCAATTCCCAATCCCCTTCCTGGTCGCTGCGCACTTACCCCCCACAGTCGGTCTGGGAGAGTGGAGGCTACCACGTGCTTCCTCCGACACACGTCTAGCCAATCAACCGCTTCTTTTCACCTGGCAGCGCGGACTCTCACTGAGAGGGTATAACGTGTGGAAGGATCACACTACCCCCCTTAGATCCTATCCGCGCTGAGCAGGCGCCCCGACCGAACTGTAGGAGTCGCTGTTTACAACGACCCGGACCCACCCACCAGCTTTCCCACCCTCTAATACTGCCAATTGTATTAGTGTGAACGGCCAGCCAAGCTGGTGACAACGCCGGGAGCTGGATTCGAACAGGCGAATCCAGCGTCTCCGGCGTTGGTGACAAACGCCTGATCCATTACTTTTAACGAACGGACTTCAAATCATTGGGATAGAAGAATGAATGTTAATCTCCATCAGATCTTAAGTCACTTTGCTTTGATCTCCGGCACGGTAGACGTTTCTCCCTGTATGGGATTCAGTGCTGCGGAAATCCTCCCATATGGATGTTCTATTTTAGCCTGGTGGTGGAACCCTATATATAGTAATATAAGCAAACAAACACACACACTCTCTCTCCTGTTGGGCCTGCATGATTTAATCTGCTGGTGAACATGTTGGTCTGATTCCTCCTCCCTGTATCTCCTCAGACAGATGGCTCTCACACAGTTGAGCGCATAGGACTGAGGCAACGTGTGTGTGTGTGTGTGTGTGTGTGTGTGTGTGTGTGTGTGTGTGTGTGTGTGTGTGTGTGTGTGTGTGTGTGTGTGTGTGTGTGTGTGTGTGTGTGTGTGTGTGTGTGTGTGTGTGTGTGTGTGTGTGTGTGTGTGTGTGTGTGTGTGTGTGTGTGTGTGTGTGTGTGCGTGTGTGTGTGCGTGTGCGTGCGTGTGTGTGTGTGTGTGCGCGTGTGCGAGAGTGAGAGAGCAGAATGTGGTCCAGATGGCTGTGTCCGGGGGTGACAGAAACGGGAGGTGACACCAGGTGGATTTTAGCCCTGAGATCACACACACACACACACACACACACACACACACACACACACACACGCGCACACATATACACACAGGTTGGCCTAATGGACTTGAGTTCACAGATAACTTTGTGTGTGGTGATTGGCTGATGCTCTTCACCATGTGTGATAGTGCTGCACGATTAATCTAATCGCAATTGCAATCTCAATGTCAGCATGTGCAATTATATAACCGCAAAAAAACTCTGCGGTTGAAGCTTGCCGTCTTCTCCAGAGAGAGACAAGAAGATAGATACCAGTTTCTTCTCTGTGCGTTCAGTAGAAAGCTATCTGGCTGCACGTTAGCCTAGCTTAGCACTTTAAGTAACTTGTGTTCCTCTGGGAAAGACCTCCGTTCATCATCACTGCATACAACTTGGTTTAATCCAAAAGTCCAATCCAAAAATTGGTATTATGAAATAAGACATTCGGGGGCGGGGATGTCTGGCATGTTTGAGTTGAGAAATACACGTTTCAAAACGACTTGTAATCTCTGAACTTTTCTTGAGAACCAAGCAAGTAGACTCGTTTATTATATCGCAATCGCAATATTCTGCACAATAATCGCAATCGCACTCTTTCGCAAAATTGCGCAGCCCTTGTGTGTGATTAGGTTTCCAAGCTTCAGTGAGTGTGGGAGTCCCTACGAGTCTGAGGGGAACACACACACAGACACACACACACACACACACACATACACACACGCACACGTTTTAAATGCTTTATTTATGTCCACATAAATACAAAGTACATTAAGTTTCAAGTTTCTTTAATAGTTGTCATACAGAAGTACAGAATACTTTCATACAAAATGCTTCTTACTGTTACGCTCCAGAGACTGTGCTAGACAAGATAGTATCAAATAACATAGAGGACATAATTAAGGACATGTTTATGTTTATTTAGGATCCCCATTAGCTTTTGCACTTGACGAAAGCTATTCTTCCTGGGGTCCGGCACTTACAACAATACAACAATATTCAATACATTACATCATTATCAACATCAACATCAATTACATCATCAATTACATCATTATCAACATCATTAACAATCTCATCCTCAGTTAGGATGATATTGTACATGATATTTATTAGTAAAAAGTATTAAAATAAAATAATTAAAATCAAATAAATAGTGCTTCCTGAGCAGCACTCACTGCCATCAACATAAATACAATTAACAGTCGATTGGTTTTCACCGCTATGCCATAAGGGTTCAACTTCAGTGCATGCTCGTTAGTAGATGGTATTTAAAAATTTTCTTGGAAGTGGTTTTGGATTCTATTTCAGCGAAGTAGCTTGGCAATGAGTTCCATTCCATGATAGCTCTGTAAGTCACAGACGATTTGAGTAGATTTGTTCTGGGTTTAGGTGCAATGTGTGTGCACATAAACAGTAACGGTGCAATCAGCTCATTGGGAGTCATTCAGTTACGTGTGTGACTGTGCAGCACCCAGCGTACACATGCACTATTGACACAGAGGATGTTTCAAATGTGGGTTAACGGATACAATAGCATTTCCGTAAAACTACATCTACTCTATGGCTACAAAAAAGCAACGCTGTCTCCAAATAGAGCGGCTACCAAATTATAGCAGATATAGAGCAATACCTGGATAACTGTTTAGCCTTTCTCTTGGAGATGTGGGCCATCTGAACACACACACGCACACACACACACACACACACACACACACACACGTGTGTGATCAGAGTGGATTAACGGAGGACGGGAGGGGTTGTAATTGGGTGAAGAGCTGGTTAACTTTTGATAAGCAGCAGCCTCTTCATTATGCATGAAGACGACCCCAACCCCCAAGCCCCCCCCCCCCCCCAACCCCCAAGCCCTCCACCCCCCCCCCCCCCCCCCCCATCCTCCAAGCCCTCCACCGCCCCCTCAACCTCCAAGCCCTCCACCGCCCCCCCCCCCCCCATCCTCCAAGCCCTCCACCACCCCCCCCCAAGCCCTCCACCGCCCCCCCCATCCTCCAAGCCCTCCACCGCCCTGCTCTCTGCAGGAGGCAGGCAGCACGTCGGCGGGGCGGATACGGGGTGTTGGCACGGGTCAGTCTGCCGTCCTTCTGGAGCGGCCGGGAGCATAATGTGACCGAGCCCGGCAGCTCGTGGCACAAGTCTCCCTCTGTCGTTTTGTATGTATACATTTGTATACAGAGTGTAATGCTTTCAAATGATGTGTCATACATTGAAA
>NC_140170.1:69211249-69231249 GCF_963971535.1 Notolepis coatsorum
GGACACTGACACAGTCTGGTCATGGTGCTTTAGTCTAGATAGCAGTAAAGGTAGGAGAGGACACTGACACAGTCTGGTCATGGTGCTTTAGTCTAGATAGCAGTAAAGGTAGGAGAGGACACTGACACAGTCTGGTCATGGTGCTTTAGTCTAGATAGCAGTACAGGTAGGAGAGGACACTGACAGTCTGGTCATGGTGCTTTAGTCTAGATAGCAGTACAGGTAGGAGAGGACACTGACACAGCCTGGTCATGGTGCTTTAGTCTAGATAGCAGTAAAGGTAGGAGAGGACACTGACAGTCTGGTCATGGTGCTTTAGTCTAGATAGCAGTAAAGGTAGGAGAGGACACTGACAGTCTGGTCATGGTGCTTTAGTCTAGATAGCAGTAAAGGTAGGAGAGGACACTAGATCAGCGGTTCCCAAACTTTTTTGGCCGTGCACCCCCTGTCACCTCCCGACCTAGCTGACGCACCCCCCAATGGGTTTCTGTTAGAAAAAATTGTTGCTGGTCTCCGTGCACAGATTTTATTTTTTATTTGATCTCTTCCCACGGCGACTTTCTTTATTTAATTAAAATGTTCACCACAACATGGATGCATGTACTCTGCCAGCATGTTTAATATCCATAATACTAAAGGTTTGACTAAGATTTGTATGAAATTTTATTGTTAAAAAAAAGAAAGAAATTTTTTTTTTTACCACCATTAGCCTTTTCATGTCACGCACCACAAGGGGTGCGCGCACCACAGTTTGGGAACCACTGGTCTAGATAGCAGTAAAGGTAGGAGAGGACACTGACACAGTCTGGTCTAGACAACCAGTGCCTGGACACTGGACAGAGGCTGACAATGTGTGAGAAAGAGAGTGTGTGTGTGTGTGTGTGTGTGTGTGGCTTTGTGTTATTGTGTCTGTCTATCTGTCTGTGTGTATCAGTGTTTTTTATTAGTTTAATTGTATGTGTGTGTTTGTGTGTATGTGTGTTGCTTCTTCTCTACTGTCTGTATGTATGTGTATTGTAATCCACTCTGCATCACCAGGCAGCTATGAGACCATAGCATTAGTCTGTCAGCTCTGACTCAGCTGTCATCAGCACTGATCCAGCCCCGCAACACCTCCCTGGCTGTGTGTGTGTGTGTGCATGTGTCTGTGTGTGTGTGTGTCTGTGTGTGTGTCTGTGTGTGTGCGCGCGCATGTGTGTATTATGATTGGGCGATTAGGGACGATATTATTGTTTACTGATCGTGCACGACACGTAGCCATGATAATGGCCCTCACATGTCCCAGATTACAGAACTATATTTAATTATACAACGCCTGTTATGAATCTAGTCATACAGTCAGTCCTCTCTCTCTTTCTCGCTTGGCTTCACCACAGTGTTGTTGTAGCCATAAAAGGTAGCATAATGTGAGCCTACGTTCTGACCCTTGTATATAACGTTTTCCGCATGTAGCCCTAACTTAGTGGAGAAAACGTTTTGAAAGATGTCAGCCCTCGTTAGCAAAATAACTCTAAATGCGCCTAACGTGCCGTTAGCTTTTGCACTGAACTCGGAGTCCCTCCTACGCTAGCCTCCTAGCTCTCCAAACTGTGCAACGTAAAATACGCTAAACCATATAGGCACAAACAACAGAGTCTATATTCTAACAGAACAATCAGCAACTGAGAAGGTTTAGTCGAGGTTTAAGCGAACACAACACATTATGACCTACCAAGCTGCAAATAACATTGTCATTTCCTGTTAATTTACAGCGCTGATTGGATTGATTGATTGATTGATTGATTGATTGAAAACTTTATTAACAGATTGCAGAATGGGTACAGTACAGCTCAATACATACAATTGTTAAGGGGATGCAGACCAGAGAAAGACTGGTTCCCCCATTTTCAATTCATCATAACATATATGACATACATGACATACAGATAGACAGTACTGCTACATCTATACATTTATGACATACCAGATTTGCAAATACAGTACTGTTTGTGATACGAAAAGAGTCCAGAAAAGAGAGCATATACATTTGACGTAGGTGGGGGGTTGGGGTGGGGGGGGGACTGTACATTGGAGGTGGTTGGGTGGGTGGGGGGGGGGGGGGGGGGGGGGGGGTTGGGTGGGTGGGGGACACTGTACAACTGTACAAGCAAAAACTGTACATTGGAATATTGACAAGACCATACTTGGTCATTTACTGTACATTGGAGGGGGGTTGTGTTAGGACATTTACAGGGGGCCAGTTTCGAATTGCTATAGTATATACCCAATCATGGCCCATGTGTTGTGTATACATATTTATTTGTATGTGTATTAAATGTATATTTATAATGTAATGTGTGTGTATGTTATGTATGTAATTTTTATATGTAGTGTACATTGTATGCATATTTGTAATGTGAGTGTGTGTGTGTTTTAAATGGTATGTGTATTGTACTTATATTTGTAATGTGTGTGTGTGTGTGTGTGTGTGTGTGTGTGTGTGTGTGTGTGTGTGTGTGTGTGTGTGTGTGTGTGTGTGTGTGTGTGTGTGTGTGTGTGTGTGTGTGTGTGTGTGTGTGTGTGTGTGTGTGTGTGTGTGTGTGTGTGTGTGTGTGTGTGTGTGTGTGTGTGTGTGTGTGTGTGTGTGTGTGTGTGTGTGTGTGTGTAGTGTAGTGTAGTGTAACTATGTGTGTCCAGGGCAGCAGCCTCTAGAGAAGGCTTTTCCAGCCATTGATGGAGGATGGTGGTTACACACTGTCTGCTCTGAGTGCTCTATTAATTTGAGGCTAGGCTTGAGTGGTGAGAAAGATAGAGAGAGGGGAGAGGGGAGATGGAGAGAGAGAGGGAGAGGGAGAAAATGAAAAGTGATAAGCCAGGATAAATGACTGTCTCCAGAGATGTCTGGATATGTGGTGGAGGATGGATGAACACGTACATGCATGGACACACACACACACACACACACACACACACACACACACACACACATATACTCATTATACTGTTATATGCACGTACCCACACCAGGGCGCACACAGACAGACGTGTACACACACACACACAGCAGTCAGTGTTTAGCAGGACAGAGGGAGGAGTTTGGATGAGAGCCAACACTAGGCGCCAGGCCAACCCGTATCCAGGCTCCAGCCAGGTGGGATTACCAGTAGAACCAGGTCTAGTCTGGTCTGGCCTGGTCTGGTGTGGTCTGGCTTGGTCTGGCCTGGTCTGGTGTGGTCTGGCCTGGTCTCGTGTGGTCTGGTCTGGACTGGTCTGGACTGGTCTGGCCTGGTCTGGCCTGGACTGGTCTGGTCTGGACTGGTCTGACCTGGTCTGATCTGGTCTGGCCTGGCCTGGTCTGGTCTCAGACACACAGCCAGCCAGACTAGGATGTTATTGGACACAGCGTCTTCAGCCTGTAATGTGTCACACATTGTCTGGGGCAGGCATGTTAATTACACAGCTCTCACACACACAGCAAACACACACACACATGCACACGCACACACACGCATGCACACGCACACACAGCTCTCACACACACACACAAGCACACGTGCACACAAACACACACACACACAGCTCTCACACACACACACAGCTCTCACACACACACTGGTTACTGCAGCATCTGTGTCACTTCTGTAGCGTGCGGATGATGATTGCGTGTTGTTTTGTATTATTATTATTATTATGGAGGAGGATGTGGTTGATCTGAGTGACTGGTTCTCAGCCTTTTTCGTGTCTAGGAACCCCCAAACTAGGGGTGGACGGTATAAACGTCAACGGTATAAACTGTAGGCTTGGGCGGTATGACGGTATTATTGTAGTGCAATGATTGTAGTGCACAGCACGCGCCAGCAGAGGGTTACGTGGCTAATCGTTCTGAGAGCTAACGTCTATGCCTGACTGGATGCTGGCTAACTAACGTGGCTAATCGTTCTGAGAGCTAACGTCTCTGCCTGGCTGGATGCTGGCTAACTAACGTGGCTAATCGTTCTGAGAGCTAACGTCTCTGCATGGCTGGATGCTGGGTAACTAACGTGGCTAATCGTTCTGAGAGCTAACATCTCTGCATGGCTGGATGCTGTCTAACTAACGTGGCTAATCGTTCTGAGAGCTAACGTCTCTGCATGGCTGGATGCTGGCTAACTAACGTGGCTAATCGTTCTGAGAGCTAACCGTCTGCATGGCTGGATGCTGGCTAACTAACGTGGCTAATCGTTCTGAGAGCTAACGTCTCTGCATGCTGGATGCTGGCTAACTAACGTGGCTAATCATTCTGAGAGCTAACGTCTCTGCCTGGCTGGATGCTGGCTAACTAACGTGGCTAATCGTTCTGAGAGCTAACGTCTCTGCATGGCTGGATGCTGGCTAACTAACGTGGCTAATCGTTCTGAGAGCTAACGTCTGCATGGCTGGATGCTGGCTAACTAACGTGGCTAATCGTTCTGAGAGCTAACGTCTCTGCATGGCTGGATGCTGGCTAACTAACGTGGCTAATCGTTCTGAGAGCTAACGTCTCTGCATGGCTGGATGCTGGCTAACTAACGTGGCTAATCGTTCTGAGAGCTAACGTCTCTGCATGGCTGGATGCTGGCTAACTAACGTGGCTAATCGTTCTGAGAGCTAACGTCTCTGCCTGGCTGGATGCTGGCTAACTAACGGTGCTAATCGTTCTGAGAGCTAACGTCTCTGCATGGCTGGATGCTGGCTAACTAACGTGGCTAATCGTTCTGAGAGCTAATGTCTGCATGGCTGGATGCTGGCTAACTAACGTGGCTAATCGTTCTGAGAGCTAACGTCTCTGCATGGCTGGATGCTGGCTAACTAACGTGGCTAATCGTTCTGAGAGCTAACGTCTCTGCATGGCTGGATGCTGGCTAACTAACGTGGCTAATCGTTCTGAGAGCTAACGTCTCTGCATGGCTGGATGCTGGCTAACTAACGTGGCTAATCGTTCTGAGAGCTAACGTCTCTGCCTGGCTGGATGCTGGCTAACTAACGTGGCTAATCATTCTGAGAGCTAACGTCTCTGCATGGCTGGATGCTGGCTAACTAACGTGGCTAATCGTTCTGAGAGCTAACGTCTCTGCCTGGCTGGATGCTGGCTAACTAATGTGGCTAATCGTTCTGAGAGCTAACGTCTCTGCATGGCTGGATGCTGGCTAACTAACGTGGCTAATCGTTCTGAGAGCTAACGTCTCTGCCTGGATGGATGCTGGCTAACTAACGTGGCTAATCGTTCTGAGAGCTAAAGTCTGCATGGCTGGATGCTGGCTAACTAACGTGGCTAATCGTTCTGAGAGCTAACGTCTCTGCCTGGCTGGATGCTGGCTAACTAACGTGGCTAATCATTCTGAGAGCTAACCTCTCTGCATGGCTGGATGCTGGCTAACTAACGTGGCTAATCGTTCTGAGAGCTAACGTCTCTGCCTGGCTGGATGCTGGCTAACTAACGTGGCTAATCGTTCTGAGAGCTAACGTCTCTGCATGGCTGGATGCTGGCTAACTAACGTGGCTAATCGTTCTGAGAGCTAACGTCTCTGCATGGCTGGATGCTGGCTAACTAACGTGGCTAATCGTTCTGAGAGCTAACGTCTCTGCCTGGCTGGATGCTGGCTAACTAATGTGGCTAATCGTTCTGAGAGCTAACGTCTCTGCATGGCTGGATGCTGGCTAACTAACGTGGCTAATCGTTCTGAGAGCTAACGTCTCTGCCTGGATGGATGCTGGCTAACTAACGTGGCTAATCGTTCTGAGAGCTAAAGTCTCTGCATGGCTGGATGCTGGCTAACTAACGTGGCTAATCGTTCTGAGAGCTAACGTCTCTGCCTGGCTGGATGCTGGCTAACTAACGTGGCTAATCGTTCTGAGAGCTAACCTCTCTGCATGGCTGGATGCTGGCTAACTAACGTGGCTAATCGTTCTGAGAGCTAACGTCTCTGCCTGGCTGGATGCTGGCTAACTAACGTGGCTAATCGTTCTGAGAGCTAACGTCTCTGCCTGGCTGGATGCTGGCTAACTAACGTGGCTAATCGTTCTGAGAGCTAATGTCTCTGCCTGGCTGGATGCTGGCTAACTAACGTGGCTAATCGTTCTGAGAGCTAACCTCTCTGCCTGGCTGGATGCTGGCTAACTAACGTGGCTAATCGTTCTGAGAGCTAACATCAGTACCTGGCTGGCTAACTGTGATTTGTTTACTTGGTAACACGGCCGGGTTGCTAAGGAATTTAGGTGCGAGGTTGAAGAAAGTGCACTTTTAGGTTGAAAGAACGGCCCTAATGTCAACGTGTTTCAATATATAAGCGTTATGTATGGTGATAATGAGGTGATAATGAAAATGAAAGTCATACCGTCATATACCGTATACCGGGGTATTATGTCAGCAAGGTATGACGGTATGAAAATAATTATACCGCCCAAGCCTAATAAACGGTATGAATTTTGCGCTACGGTATGGATTTTGACTATACCTTCATACCTTGTGACCGGTAGACTAGAGCAGCTAGTCACAGCAGTAGCAATGACGTTAATGTTACTTGACGATTCACTCGACATTTGCAGTGGTCGTTGCATAGTGTTTAATTGTACTGAGTTTTTCTCCACTTGCTCACGGATCTTGCCATATAGTTTGGGCATTTCAATTTGGCAAAGGAGGCTGAGAGGAGACTTGCTTTAGCACAGCAACGGGCTAACGTTAGCCGCTAAGCTAACGTTCTAACGTGACTCCGCGGCACCAGTTCCATTAGTGAGGAAGGGGGGGGGGGGGGGGGGGGGGGATTATATTGACGAGGCTTGACAACAGAGGTTCAAAGATAACTTCACATTTATTGGCTATTCGTTTCTTTATATCGCTTTATCCATCGGGCTGCTCTCTTTTCCAACTCTGTGTGTTGACAATGACATCCTGGTGTGACATCATCAACTACGGCAACTTAGCACGCTCAAACCTCAATAGTCCCTCTTTGATCAGAATAGTCCCTCTTTGGGGTACTTTCTAGTAAATTAAATAGTAGACATTAAACCCCCTGAGCCCTGTGTTGAGAAGCGGCGATTTAATGTTTCCAAGCTGCGCGTGAATTCCTCTGTGGATCCGAGCTTGTTGACAAGGTTCCCTGGTGTTTGATCGCCTTGATCTAAATTGTTTTTCATGCTGAATTGAATAAAAAGCACATATGAAAACGGTCCAATTTCACCAAGTGACCGTGATGTTGATGTAAACGGGACTGTGTTGCGAGAGAGACGGGGGGCGGCGGAGGAAAACAACGAGAGATCCACCTGAATGATCTCCGGTTCACTGCTGGCTGGGTGAGTTGGTTGTAAACAGCGACTGCTATATGACGTCCCGTCTGAGCCTCGTCTTCTTCATCCAGCCGCTCTGACGGTCTGTTTACATAACCATGTCCTGGTGGAACAGGTTTGTCACGCAGATTGATTGAATAAAGTGGTCATGAAAATTCTAATCATCTCTCTTTTTCTCTTGTCTCTCCCTTTATCTCTCTCTCCCCCCCCCCTCTCTCTCTCTCCTCCCCCCCCCCCCTGATCAGAGATCAGAGCCCAGCTGGTGGAGCAGCTGAAGTGTCTGGACCAGCAGTGTGAGCTGAGGGTTCAGCTGCTCCAGGATCTGCAGGACTTCTTCAGGAAGAAGGCGGAGATCGAGATGGACTACAGCCGCAACCTGGAGAAGCTGGCGGAGCGCTTCCTGACCAAGACCCGCAGCACCAAGGACCACCTGCTGAAGTACGAGACACACACACACTAGGGCTGGGCGATATGGCCTACAAATAAAATATCAGATAATTTTTTTTATCCGATTTACGATTTTAATAAAAGAAAAAATTCTCTTGGAAACTAGAAACGCCAAGGAAGTCATTCAAATAACCTTTGTTTTTATTCAACACAAAAATTGGGATTGAAGTGCAAACCTGACTTTCACCAATCTTACTTAAAAAAACATAAAAATTATATATATATATAATTATAAAAGGTTACTCTTGATCAAACAAAGATGAATGTCCCTATTGGGGTTAATAGTGCAATAACTTGCTTTTTCACCAAACTTCACTTAAAACAAATAAAAGGTGCCTCTTGATCATCAAACAAGAATGAATTTCCCTATTGGGATTAATAAAGTGCAAATCTAACTTTCACCAAACATCACTGTTTGTAAAATAAAAGGTGTCTCTTTTTTTTGGAAAATCGATTAAAATATTTCAAAACCGTCCTAAATTGTTCATTCGAATTAATCGATCAAATCGATTAATCGCCCAGCCCTAACACACACACACACACACACACACACACACACACACACACACACCTAGACACCATGTTTTTCATGTGTACATTTCATATAATTACATTAATTCCCTAACTCCTTACCCTAACTTTAATGCCCAATGGTAACCCTTAACCTTAACCTTACCATATCTGTAACCTTAACCCTAACCTTAAAATATCTCCCTCATAGTGACTCATTGGTTACCGATGTTCCCACAATGACAAACATAAATCTTGTTTTCATCACTTGAAACATTTAGTCCCACACCCATGTTAGGGGCGGCGTTCAGACACACGATGGAAGAGGGAAAAATGCCCCCCTTGTGGAAGGAAGCCATAATCACCACGATACCGAAGGAAGGGAAGGATAGGGAATTATGTAGTAGTTTCAGACCTGTGTCCATACTTAACGTGGATTACAAGATGTATACATCGATAATATCAAAAAGATTTGAGACGTTTATGCCAGACATTATAGATGAAGATCAAACTGGATTTATTAAAGGGAGACAGACACAGGACAACGGTACTGATTAGCCTAGATGCAGAAAAAGCATTCGACAGTGTGAGCTGGACATTTTTATATAAAACATTGATGAGGTTCGGACTGAACGGGAGGGCGATGAAGATGATCAAGGCGCTATATCAAGAACCGACAGCGAGGGTTAAGGTGAATGGCAGCTTGACGGATAGAATCAGATTAGAGAGGGCTACCAGACAGGGATGTTGTCTCTCACCGACGCTCTTCGCCGTTTTCATAGAACCACTGGCACAACTGATCAGACAGACCGAGGACATCAAGGGAGTAAGGATAAAGGGAACGGAATATAAACTAGGCCTATTTGCAGACGACGTGATAGTATACATGAGGCAACCAGACAAGAGCTTCCCGGCACTGATGGATCTACTGAAGGAATATGGCCACTACTCAGGATACAAATTAAACGTGACAAAGACACAGACCTTAGCATGGAACTATACCCCAACGACGGAAATTAGAGAACAGTACGGGATAAGATGGGACATGGACAAGATTAAATACTTAGGGGTGAACATCACGATAGGGGTGGAGAAACTGTTTGAGGCGAATTATACACAGATAAATCAGAACATCAAGAGAGACTTAGAGAGATGGACAGTAATGCCCTTGGACTTCAATTCAAGAATAGAGGTCATTAAAATGAACATACTATCAAGGTTACTGTACCTATTCCAGTCATTACCGATACAAATACCACAGAATCAATTCAGGGAGTGGGACAGACTGATATCGAGGTTCATATGGGCGGGGAGAAGACCACAGGTCAGATATAAAACACTACAACTACCAAAGGAAGAGGGAGGGATGGCAGTACCCAGCCTACAAGATTATTACTATGCAGCACAACTGAGAGCAGTGACGTGCTGGTGTAACGACAGATATGAGGCAAGATGGAAAGACATTGAAAAAGAATGGGAGGGATACAAGGTACAAGCTCTGGTGGGAGATAGGGAACTATTTAAAGAAAAAGAGGGACTATTAGATCCAATTACCAAATGCACCTTGACCATATGGAACAGAGTAGTAAAAACACACAAATTGGAGAAGCAGTCAGGGGTTCTGAGATGGGTAGCACATGACAAGAGATTCAAACCAGGGAGGTTAGACCATGGATTCAGAAGGTGGGAGAGGGGGGGGGGGGGCAACAGCGATATGCAAAATGATAGAGAAGGGGGAAATGCAGACACTACAAAAATTTAAGGAGAAATTTGGACTAGAAAACAGGGACCACTTCAGATATCTACAGGTTAGAGACTACTACAACAAAGAAATAAGGGGGGCCAAAGATGAAGAACAGAATGGAATAATCAAGATGATAGTATGGGCATACGAAGGGGGGCAAGGAAGAGTAATATCAGCAATATACAGGGCTATAATGAACAGCAAGGGACACACGACCGATTATATAAGGGAGAAATGGGAGAGAGAACTAGAGATAGGAATAACAGGGAAGGAATGGGGGAACATATGCGAGGTACAACATTCAACAACAGGATCGAGAATATGGAAAGAATTTGGATGGAAAAACATAATCAGATTCTTTATAACCCCAGAGCTGAAGGGAAAATATGCACCAACACAAAGAACATTCTGGAGGATGTGTGGGAAGGAGGGGGCAAATCACACGCACATATTCTGGGGATGTCAGAAGCTGAAGGGGTATTGGGAGGAGATAGGGGAAGCAATGATCAGAATATTAGGATACGGGCTACCACAAACAGGACTGGTGCTTTACTTAGGGGACCTGACACACGAGGGAATACAAGGGGGGGACAAATATTTAATAAAGATAATGTTGATAGCGGCCAGAAAAGCAATAACGAGACTGTGGTACAAGGAAGACCCACCGACAATAGTACAATGGGTAGGAATAGTGGAAGAAATACAGGATATGGAAAGGATAACACACATGCTGAGGTTACAGGAAGAGAAATTTGGGGAAAGATGGGGAAAGTGGGAAAATTATAAAGGGAACGAGAACGACATCACAGAGGAAGAAACAAATGCAACACAAGAGGGCGAAGGGTAAAGGAGGAAAGAAGTTCAAGGAGGGTCTCTGAACCCATGTCACACACCTGTGCTTTAGTTAGTATTTTCTATCTTTTTGGGGGTATTACAATTGCTTTATGTTTTTATACTCTATTATTTATGTCTGTTTAACGGTGTGATATGAATATTCAGGGATGATGTGGTTTGTGTATGGGTGAAACAAAAGGCAAAGTGAAAGTTAATAAACACAAAAAAAATAAAAATAAAAAAAAAAAAGGACGAAGGATAAGGGAAGAAAGAAGCTCAAGGAGGGTCTCTGGACCCAGATCACACATACATGCCTTAGTCAGTATTTATCATCTTTGAGTAGGAATTACTTGTTTATGCCTGTTTAAGGGAGATACACAATCAGCCTTTGTATTAAGTACCTGGAAAACAACTGTAGGGGAACCAGACAACTAACCATGATACCCATGTAAATATTTATGTGCACTGTTTTTTCTTTTGTTTTTATTGTGATGTTAGTTTCTGTTTTTTTTGTTTTTGTAAGTGCTGTTTGTCTAAAACTGTTAATAAAAATGTAAGTTACAAAAAAAAAAAAAAATTTAGTCCCCACAACTGGGGAAACAAGAACACACACACACACACACACACACGTTTAAATCCTTTATTTGCATCCACCAATGAACTTATACAGTACATATGCAGGATTAAGATATTTCCTAGGTTCATGTAGGACATGTAATGAGTGACGGTCTGGCTACCTTTATGGTCAATACCACGTGTTCTGCTAAAGGTTGGGCAAAGAATCTGAGGAATTTAGTCTATTTGATATTTAGTCTAGTGGTGGTGGCGGCAGCCTACCACAGTTGAATGAAAACTGTACACACACACACACACACACACACACATTTATACACACACACACACACACACACACACACACACACACAATCTCCCTCCTGTTGCATAAGCTGCTCATGGAGGTTCTGAGATGATATCTCCCTAGAAAGAGACAAGCAGAGATACACTCACAGTGAAACAGAGATAGAGAGAGAGACAGATGAGAGATAGGTTGAGAGAGACAGAGGAGAGATAGGTTGAGAGAGAGGAGAGGTTGAGAGAGAGAGACAGAGAGAGCGAGAGAGATAGACAGAGAGAGAGACAGAGGAGAGAACAAGAGAAAGAGGGACAGAAGGGATAATGAGAGACAATGAGAGAGAGATATGGGAGAGATTGAGAGAGGGAGAGACAGAGGAGAGATTGAGAGAGGGAGAGACAGGAGAGATTGAGAGAGGGAGAGAGACAGAGGAGAGAATGAAAGCGAGAGAGAGAGAGAGAGAGAGAGAGAGAGAGAGAGAGAGAGAGAGAGAGAAAGACATTCACTATATAGCCTACCTGTCTGTCTGTCATCTCTATGTCCTCAGTAAACTGAATGACAGCTTGAACCAACCCAATTATTTTCATTAAGACCACCATGATGCTCAGGTTTATTGGAATATCGTGTGTGTGTGTGTGTGTGTGTGTGTGTGTGTGTGTGTGTGTACGTGTGTGTGTGTGTGTGTGTGTGTGTGTGTGTGTACGTGCGTGTGTTTAAATTGCAGTGCCAGAGATGCCAGGTGGTGATTTTGTGCTCTGAATATTCTGTGGTATCGTACTGTGTATGTAACCTTGCCCAACATATTTAGCAGTGTGTGTGTGTGCTCGGGCACTCCTCTCTCCTGGGATGCTGTCTAACAGTGGTCAGTTCCGCCCCACAAGCCGCATCCCAGAAGGGAGATTCTAGTTTTACGAGAGAGTGAGAGTTCACCTCCAGAGGGAGAGAGAGATAGAGAGAGAGACAGAGAGAGAGAGAGAGCGAGCATTCACCTCCCCTTTATTCCTGCTGTAGAGAGAGAGAGAGAGAGCGAGCGTTCACCTCCCCTTTATTCCTGCTATAGAGAGAGAGAGAGCGTTCACCTCCCCTTTATTCCTGCTGTAGAGAGAGAGAGAGAGAGTTCACCTCCCCTTTATTCCTGCTGTAGAGAGAGAGAGAGAGAGAGAGAGAGTTCACCTCCCCTTTATTCCTGCTGTAGAGAGAGAGAGAGCGTTCACCTCCCCCTTTATTCCTGCTGTAGAGAGAGAGAGAGAGAGAGAGAGAGAGTTCACCTCCCCTTTATTCCTGCTGTAGAGAGAGAGAGAGAGAGAGAGTGTTCACCTCCCCTTTATTCCTGCTGTAGAGAGAGAGAGAGAGAGAGAGAGAGAGAGAGCGTTCACCTCCCCCTTTATTCCTGCTGTAGAGAGAGAGAGAGAGAGAGAGAGAGAGAGAGAGCGTTCACCTCCCCTTTATTCCTGCTGTAGAGAGAGAGAGAGAGAGAGAGAGAGAGAGAGCGTTCACCTCCCCCTTTATTCCTGCTGTAGAGAGAGAGAGAGAGAGAGAGAGAGAGAGAGCGTTCACCTCCCCTTTATTCCTGCTGTAGAGAGAGAGAGAGAGAGAGAGAGAGAGAGAGAGAGAGAGAGAGAGAGAGCGTTCACCTCCCCCTTTATTCCTGCTGTAGAGAGAGAGAGAGAGAGAGCGTTCACCTCCCCCTTTATTCCTGCTGTAGAGAGAGAGAGAGAGAGAGCGTTCACCTCCCCCTTTATTCCTGCTGTAGAGAGAGAGAGAGTTCACCTCCCCCTTTATTCCTGCTGTAGAGAGAGAGAGAGAGAGCGTTCACCTCTCCCTTTATTCCTGCTGTAGAGAGAGAGAGAGAGAGAGAGAGCGTTCACCTCCCCCTTTATTCCTGCTGTAGAGAGAGAGAGAGTGTTCACCTCCCCCTTTATTCCTGCTGTAGAGAGAGAGAGAGAGCGTTCACCTCCCCTTTATTCCTACTGTAGAGAGAGAGAGAGAGAGAGCGTTCACCTCCCCTTTATTCCTGCTGTAGAGAGAGAGAGAGAGAGAGAGAGCGTTCACCTCCCCCTTTATTCCTGCTGTAGAGAGAGAGCGTTCACCTCCCCTTTATTCCTGCTGTAGAGAGAGAGAGAGAGAGAGAGAGCGTTCACCTCCCCCTTTATTCCTGCTGTAGAGAGAGAGCGTTCACCTCCCCCTTTATTCCTGCTGTAGAGAGAGACAGAGAGAGAGCATTCACCTCCCCTTTATTCCTGCTGTAGAGAGAGAGAGAGAGAGAGAGCATTCACCTCCCCTTTATTCCTGCTGTAGAGAGAGAGAGAGAGAGAGAGAGCGTTCACCTCCCTCTTTATTCCTGCTGTAGAGAGAGAGAGAGAGAGAGAGAGAGAGAGAGCATTCACCTCCCCTTTATTCCTGCTGTAGAGAGAGAGAGAGAGAGAGAGAGCGTTCACCTCCCTCTTTATTCCTGCTGTAGAGAGAGAGAGAGTGTGTTCACCTCCCCCTTTATTCCTGCTGTAGAGAGAGAGAGCGTTCACCTCCCCCTTTATTCCTGCTGTAGAGAGAGAGAGAGTGTGTTCACCTCCCCCTTTATTCCTGCTGTAGAGAGAGAGAGCGTTCACCTCCCCCTTTATTCCTGCTGTAGAGAGAGACGGAGAGAGCATTCACCTCCCCTTTATTCCTACTGTAGAGAGAGAGAGAGAGCATTCACCTCCCCTTTATTCCTGCTGTAGAGAGAGAGAGAGAGAGAGCATTCACCTCCCCTTTATTCCTGCTGTAGAGAGAGAGAGAGAGAGAGCATTCACCTCCCCTTTATTCCTGCTGTGTACTCTGGTAATATGTGCAGCGTAAAAATTGGTAAAAAAAACAACAGAATTCTTTACCCAAGGGCGAGGCGTTCGTCAGGGCTGCAACCTCAGCCCGGCACTGTTCAATATCTATATTAATGAATTGGCCAATATACTAGAAAAGTCCTCTGCCCCCGGTGTAAGTCTCCACAATCGGGAAGTGAAATGCCTGCTCTTTGCAGATGACCTGGTTGTGTTGTCCCCCACAGCAGACGGCCTACAGCAGAGCCTGGACCTGCTAGAGCAGGGGTGGCCAACCCGCGGCTCGCGAGCCGCATGCGGCTCTTTGCCCGTCAATGTGCGGCTCTTCCATCCATAAAATAAATAATAATAAAAATAAAATATTTTTTTTTATTTTTTTTGTCACTCATTCCATAAGGACACCGAATAAACATTTACAAAAAAAATTTAAATGGTCCATTGGCATGTTCTTGGGATCTGAATCTAGGGACATAATAGATCAGTGTCAGAAATAGTGTGTCTGTTACTAGGCTTGAGTAAATTGTAATGAACCAAAGGAGAATATCAACTCTATTTAATTTTTTTTTATCTTTGACTGTGAATAACACCATGCTAAAATTGACCAGACCTGAAAAATCTAAGCAAATGAATAAAGGGAAGATTATTAAACGGAAGGTTTTGTAGATACAGTACTGAATTCTGCCATCTTTTTTATAATGTAAATTTCTCCACCATTTTTCATCGTATTGCAATACCGTTTTTTGCAAGACGTTCACAGAAAGGTAGAGAAACTAACTGCGTTCTGTTTTATGGCAATAACATTCAGGTTTGTGGGAGATAATCCCAAAAAATAAGAAATAAAAAAAGTTAATCCAGAAGTCAGATGATTGACAGGGGCTGGTGTGAGCTGGGTAGGGTAGTTTTTCGAAATTCGAAAGCCCTGAGTCTCTTCCTTCAAAAGACTACACTCACTTTTGGCTGTGCCACTTCCTCCTGTCAATATGCGCCGGTTTCCGACTCAATGCCCTGAGATTTCTATAATCGTATATTTCACTAATAACAGTTAAAATAATTGGTAAACAAACGTAATGCTGAAAATATACACTTTTACTGTATATCTCGGGCTTAAGAGGTTAACCCTGTGAGGCCCAAATTAAAAAGACATTAGCAACTTCAGAGGCCAGAGGGTGGGACATATAAACACATTTACTATCAAATAGCATTGTGAGGCTGAACAACAGGACCAATTGACTATAGGCCTACATGTGCTTAACATTTTAAAAATAAACATTCTTTTTTAAAATTTTAATTTTTTTATTTCTCTTTCTCCAATTTTCTGTTTTTCTCCCCGTCCCAATTTAGTCGCCGTGCCAATTCCCCCCCTCCCCTACCTGGCTGCTGTATGCATGTTCTCCTACGAGTCGGTACAAGGGCATCCCGAAGCCGACCGCGCGCTTCCTCCGATACGTGTGGCGACTGCCAGTGACGTCTTTTCACTTGGCAGCGAGGACTCTCATTGGTGAAGTGTAACGCGTGGGAGGGCACGCTATCTCCACCAAGTCCTGCCCCCGCTGAGTAAGCGCCGAGACCTGACCTGTAGGCGTCGCTGTCCACAACGCCAGATTCCCACCCACCAGCTTCCCACCCCCTAATACTGCCAATTGTATTAGTATGAACGACCAGCCAAGCTGGTAGCAACGCCGAGAGCTGGGCTCGAACCCAGCATCTCCTGCGTTGGTGACGAGCGCAATCTCCACTACGCCACCTGACCGCCCTATAAACATTCTTTTTTAAATGGCTAAAAGTGATTTTGTAATTTTGCAACCGTGGGTCTCACAGGGTACTTTTAACCCTGTGAGGCCCAAATAAAAAAGACATTAGCAACTTCATTTACATTTACATTTAGTCATTTAGCTGACGCTTTTATCCAAAGCGACTTACATGTTCTGTACGACAAGCCATCAGGAAGGGCACAACTCTATCAGCTGAGCAACAATGTTCATCAAAGTGTTGAGTGCTACAGTGTAGGTTAGTTTATTAGGACAAGTGCATGACAGTACAGTTAGTTAGGGTTAGTTTTTTTTTTTTTTTTATATATATAAATTCAGATAATGGTTGAAGAAGTGCGTCTTTAGTCGACGGCGAAAGATTGGACGTGTTTCGGCTGTCCTAACTGGGGTGGGTAGTTCATTCCACCATTGTGGGGCAAGGACTGAGAATAGGCGACTTCTCTTTGATGACCCTCCCGGAGCTTGGATAGGAGTAGGTCTGAGGCGGCCAGAAGATGCAGAGCGTAGGGGTAGAGCCATATGAAATCCGCGTTCACGGAATCGCGGACGGAATTGCGGAATTGAGCAATAAAAATGGAATCAACTTAAAAAAAATTTATATTTATAATTTTTTTTTTATGTTTTGGGACTTGTACAGCACTTTGTTCAACTTTGTCAGTGCTGTAAAGTTTAAATCTTAGACAAACAAAACACTTTGCTTTCATGAAATATTGTAAGCCATCATTTGAGGCTTTATAAAAGCAGCACAATGAACACAAATCTGTCAGTGCAGAGTCCGACCATCTTAAATAACAAACAGCATTGCTTGTTGTAGTTAACAAAGAGAGGCAGAGTTGATTTTGCAAAATAAAACAAATATATATCATTTATATTTAAAAAATGTTTAATCAAATTTTATTTTCATATTCGAATCCCATGACCATCAAACGAAGCTTCGAAGTATTTAAGACAGCCCTATTAAATGGACTGTTATATCTTATTAAATTGTGGAAATTTTTTCATTCCCACTTATTAGACACTATTTCTGATGGTAAAATGAGCGTACAAAGCAAAATACAGAATTCTGAAATATTAAAACGGAAAAAACGGAATTTGGAAAAAAATAAAATGGAATTTGGAAAAAAATAAAACGGATTTCATATGGCTCTACGTAGGGGTCTTGAGGGTGTGTAGTTAGAGACCATTGACCGGAGGTAGGCAGGAGCGGTTCCCTTTGCCGCACGGTATGCTAGGTCGAGGGCCTTGAAGCGGATTCGTGCAGCAATGGGGAGCCAGTGCAGGTCCCTAAGAAGTGGGGTGACATGGGCCGACTTCGGTAGGTTTGAGATCAGGCGGGCCGCTGCGTTCTGAATGAGTTGAAGAGGCTTAGTGGCAGTGGCCGGGAGGCCAGCGAGCAGTGCGTTGCAGTAGTCGAGGCGGGAGATGACTGTTGATTGGATGAGGAGTTGGGTGGCTTCTTTTGTCAGGAAGGGGCGGATCCTTCTGAGGCCAGAGGGTGAGACCTATAAACACATGAAGGGTGCCGTGACTGAAAAAAAAAGTTGAGAAACGCTGGTATATGGTGTGGCTCTTTGTGGTACCACAGTAATTTTTGTGGCTCTTAGTCTCTGACTGGTTGGCCACCCCTGTGCTAGAGCATTACTGTCAGACCTGGGCCCTGGCAGTAAACCCCAAAAAGACCAAAATAATGATATTCCAAAAAAGATCCAGATCTCAGGACGTCCTACCAAAGTTCTCAATTGGTACAAAACATGTAGAGTACTGCACACATTACACCTATTTAGGCCTAAAACTAAGTTCAACTGGACATTTTAAGGAAGCAGTCAATGAGCTGAGAGGGAAAGCACGCCGGGCTTTCTATGCCATAAAAACAAATATACAAACTCGAAATACCAATTCGAATCTGGTTAAAATTAATTGAATGTGTTATTGAACCAATTGCACTCTATGGCAGTGAGGTGTGGGGTCCACTTACAAAACAAGACTTTACCCAATGGGACAAACACCCCACTGATACCCTGCATGCAGAGTTCTGTAAGATTCTCCTACATGTCCAGAGGAAAACTACAAACAATGCATGCAGGGCAGAATTAGGCCGTTACCCACTAATACTAAAAATACAAAAAAGAGCAATAAAATTTTGGACAGACCTAAAACAAAGTGACCCCCTCTCGTACCACTATCAAGCCCTGCAGTGCCAAGAACTGAGGAGCAGCAGGAACCCCCTTACCCAGCTGGCCCTGAGGCTGAGTCCACAAACCTGCTCTCTTAACACACCCCAGGAACAGAACACATCACCAATCAGAATAAATCAAATGACTACACAGCTAAAACAAAACTGCATCACCTATTGGAAAACACAAACAAAAGCACAGAGCAAAATGCAGTGCTATCTGGCTCTAAATCGACAGTACACCATAGCAGATTATTTGAGCATGGTGACTGATCAACAACTAAAAAGAACCTTGACAAAATACAGACTGAGTGAGCACAGCCTCGCTGTTGAAAAGGGAAGGCACAGGAAAACCTGGCTTCCTGCAGAGCAAAGGCTGTGCTGTCATTGCATCTTCAGTGAGCCTGAAACTGAGTTGCACTTCCTCACCAAATGTGAAAAATACAAATATGTTAGAGAAACACATTTAAAAAAAATTGAACTACCGTAATTCCTCTAATAGTAACCCCGGCTTGTATTTGTTTCAACTGTAGCGGGTACCAGGCTTGTATTAGGAGGAGGCCTGTATAAGAGGGAGGCCTATATTTCAAATTTTCAAACGGATCATAATGAATAAATCAACATTTTGTGTCAGTTTGAACCCAGTAAAATGTACTGGGTTCATTTATTGAAACCAAGTACTGTATGAAATAGTAAACAGTGCAATTACAGGTGGTCACTGGTCATTTCAACGTTTTCAAAGTGAAATCAAGTAACTAGCTCAGTATGCAGCTCAGTATATTAGTAACCCGGCTTGTATTAGGAGGCCGGCTTATAATTGCTTAGCTCAAGAGCGCACCCGGCCATTAATAGAGACCCGGCTTGTATTTGAGACCCGGTTACTATTAGAGGAATTACGGTAATAACAAAAGGTTTTCTTGCACTACCAGATACAGGAAAACTACCAGTCCTACTAGGGGAGGACTCAACAAGCTGTGAGCTAGCAGCAGCCTATGTTGCTGCCTGCCATAGACTGAGGGACAGTGAGTGACAGTCACCTGACATGTTTATGCCGTAATATTTTATGTTCTATTTTATGATGATAATTTTTTGTATGTACTATGACATTAATATGTGTTTTGTAATCCATGCTTATGCTATTAATCATTTGCTTTGGCAACATGTACAAGTTGCGTCATGCCAATAAAGCCATTTGAATTGAATTGAATTGAATTGAATTGAGAGAGCGTTCACCTCCCCTTTATTCCTGCTGTAGAGAGAGAGAGAGAGCGTTCACCTCCCCCTTTATTCCTGCTGTAGAGAGAGAGAGAGAGCGTTCACCTCCCCCTTTATTCCTGCTGTAGAGAGAGAGAGAGAGCGTTCACCTCCCCCTTTATTCCTGCTGTAGAGAGAGAGAGAGAGCGTTCACCTCCCCCTTTATTCCTGCTGTAGAGAGAGAGAGAGTTCACCTCCCCCTTTATTCCTGCTGTAAAGAGAGAGAGAGTTCACCTCCCCTTTATTCCTGCTGTAGAGAGAGAGAGAGAGAGAGCGTTCACCTCCCCTTTATTCCTGCTGTAGAGAGAGAGAGAGAGAGAGA
>NC_140170.1:69238749-69246249 GCF_963971535.1 Notolepis coatsorum
GGTAGTCAGGTGACATTTCACCCAGCGGCGGGGGCCAGTGGCACGGTTACCGTGGAGATCTGTGGGTAAAGGGTGACATGTCACATTTGGGGAGGGAGGGTGGAGGGGGGGGGGGGGGGGGGGGGGCTATAGAGCGAATAGGGGAACTGCAGTGCTGGTTGTCAGGCAGATGTTGAGCAACAACACACAGACGGAGAAACACACGGCGACAGATCGGAACAGAGAGCGGTTAGTCACGCAAACACGCACACAGATTGCAGAAGCCTCTGCTCACCGTGTGTCGGTTGGGATTTCCAATATTGTCTTATGATCTTATTGGTCTGTCTTACATACTTACATACTTACTTATACACCTGCAAAAAATAACCATAGTTCTGTATGATAGCATGTACACATGCTGTATATATATATATATATTTATTCTCACCACATATATACCTATCCACACATTCACCTGCACAGTAGCCCTTTTACATATCTGTAGATACTATATCTATATCTGTACATATCCTACTCTTACTAGTTATGCTGCTGGCCAGTATGACTATCATAGTGTCTTTATACCTGTATCACTGTACATATTATACTACAACTCTGTACACACACATGGTAAGCAGTGGTAAGCACTACACACAGTAGTACTAATTTGTATATTTTGTACCCAGTTTAATCACCTGTACATTGCATATTGCTGTTGCACTTTACTGTTACATTTGCACTATTTTCGTTGTACTGTACTTGTGCTGCATAATGACAATACATTTCAATCTAATCTAATATAAGACGACCCTGATTATGTTAGGGGGGGGCTGCGGTAGCTGAACCCAATAGCAGAAACACAGGGAGAGAGAAAGTGGAGCGTTTTAGGTAGGGATGCCCCGATCGATCGGCCACCGATCGTTATCGGCCGATAATCAGTATAAATATGCGATCGGTGATCGGTGATAATGCTTTATTTTCGTCGATCGTCAAAACCGATCTCACTCGCTGAGTTCTGTCTCAGACACCGGGTGGTGCGGCGTCTGCTCCTCCCTCCAGCCCCTCCCGCACGCATGTAAACACGGGTCTAGTCTAGTCTAGTCTAGTGGGACGGGAGGACGGCGTCTCCCTGAGCTAACGTTAGCTACCGTTACAAATGACCCAGTCAACTATTCACTTTTAGTTTAATACACAATGAGGCATCGTCTAACCGAACGGTATCTAGCCGGCTAGCTACTGATAGCTCCTGATATCAACAAATGCTCCAGCAATAGTCTAGTAGAGACGTGTATGATACCTCTGTTAGCTCACGTTAGCGCAAGTTAGTTCACTGTTCAAAACGAAATGTCCCATTGAACTAAATAGTTCACTGAGGTGTTGTATTAACGTTATATATCCGGCTAGCAGTAGCTACAGATAGCTCCTGATATCAATGTCTTATAACACTGATTCGACGCGTATTCGAGCTGAGGGCATGTTGAATGTGATCAATAGGGCCCAGCTGCAGCTCCGGAGAATCCTGGCCGTAGCTCGAGGCTACTCGAGTATAGGTCCAGCTGCAGCTCCGGAGAATCCTGGCCGTAGCTCGAGGCTACTCGAGTACACACAGACAGTGGAGCTTGTTGCGTGGTGGCGATGTCTCGCAGATAATACAAGTACAAGTCTAATATATATATTTTATATAAAAAAAATGTATATAAAATAATTTTTATATTTTTTAATCAAAAACTATCGGTATCGGATCGGTATCGGCCGATATGGCTCACGACGATCGGTGATCGGTATCGGTGGCAAAAAACGTGATCGGGCATCCTAGTTTTAGGATATTTATTCCAATAGGTACCATGCGGCAAAGTACAACAATGGAATGTGCAGAATGTGGTATCAGGAGCGCTCGTCGTTCTCCTCGGGAACGTCCGGGCGGGCGGCGTCCCGATAGATGGCGTAGGCCGGCAGCGGATTGTCCTGGGCACAGGGAGAACAAAGGTTAGCGAAGGATTGGCAATATTAGGAGAGAGCAGCAAGGTAGGATACGTCGATGAGCGACAGGATCCGTGGAGTGTATATCGGAACGGGTTGATGAACAGATCACTCTCAGCTGCGTCGATTGCTGCCAGTTGACAGCGTGTGAATGCTGCGGCAGGAAGCTGCCCATGTAAGGGCACGGAAGGAGGGGGACAGAGGTAGGCCCGGTAGGGATGGGAATTGATAGGATTTTATCGATACGATTCCATTATCGATTCTGCTTATCGATTCGATTCTTTATCGATTCTCTTATCGATACCTGATCAATTTATAATTTAAATAAATAAATTGGAAATGCAACAGAACTAAGCTGGTTAGAATAACAACATGCAACTTGACATTTCTGATTGTCATTTATTGTTGAGCCCCCATGTCAGGGGCGACAGTGGCTCGGGAGGTAGAGCAGTCGTCTGGCAATCCGGAGGTTCCCGGTTCGATTCCCGCTCCTCCCGGGCAGCGTGTCGATGTGTCCTTGAGCAAGACACTTAACCCCTAACTGCTCCCGATGAGCAGGTTGGCACCTTGCATGGTTGCCTGCGCCGTCGTTGTGTGAGTGATTGGGTAAAATGTAAGGAACAAATTATAAAGCGCTTTGGATAAAAGCGCTATATAAAAAAGCAGCCATTTACCATGTCAGAAAAATACAAAAACTGTAAAAAATAAAACATTAACTATAGCCTACACTTAAATAAAATAATGTATTTGAGATTCTCTTAAAATGTATTTATTTTTAAACTAATTTAATCTATTGAATAACAGTCGTTATTCCTCTGACTTCTGTCTCACACACACACACACACACACACACACACACCAGGGTTTCCGTTAGAATTTTTTTTTGCAGGTCTGAGTGTCCGGTAGATTTCAATCTACCGGACAAATGGGATAAATTCCGGTCAGAGTTTATTGAGCTTAAAAACAATTGATAGACCTATATAAACAATGACATCATCAAGGCATTTATAATATTTTAACTTAAAACTAGGCTACTTTTGCGTATCAGTCATTAATATATTCCAAATAAAATAAGTCCCTCGAGACTTCGTGCTGCTGCTGCCGACTTGAGGTGTCGGTGGGCAGTCTGCCCGACCTTAATAAACAGCAGTCTGTTATAATCACATTTTTATGAGCTAACTAATTCCGTTATATTGGACATTTGTATTAATTATATCAAGCGAAGAACTGAGAAATTTGGCACCGCTGTGTCAGCGCGAGCTGGCTGCTGATATATTTACGTGAAGCATGGAGCACTTGGAGCAGGCAGAGCAGAGCAGTGGTGTCAGCAGCGCCCCCACCCAACAGCTGAATTGCCAATGGCTGAATTGGAGTACTGCACCCTGCCAAGCCATGCTTCACGTAAATATATCAGCAGCCAGCTCGCGCTGACAGCAGGATGTCATTATTAGACCGGCTGCTTGGTGAGATTGTTTCGTTCATCGCATAGGCTATATAATTTTAGCCTATTTTAATACAATTCAAATAATCTAATTGTGTTTAGAGGGAATTATTTTCACCGGACATTATGACCGGAGAGATTAAATATGTCGGACTTCAACAGATTTTGCCAGTCAAATACCGGTAATTACCGGCTAACGGAAACGCTGACACACACACACACACACACACACACACACAGACACACAGAGCTCCCTCCCCGGGCCCCTGTCCTGTAAGGTATTGGCTTGTGTTGCTACACGGACACATTTGTATGTTGCACCATGGTACTTCCTGTCTGACGGACTCAGAGTAGAGACTTAGTAAACAAACAATCCGGCTCTTATTATATGTGAACTAAAGAGTACAAGGTTTACACAACAGTCCCCACCCGCTGTTTTATTGTATTTGTACCTGTACTATCCGCTGTCAGCTGTTTATCTCTCTTTGTGAGCTTGATTAAATAGCGTTAGCTCACGTTAGCTAGCGATAGCTCCGCGGCTAATTTTAGCTCACCCTAAACTAAATCAATGACTAGGTTCTAAAGCATTCAAGTAGTTTTCACTGCACATAGAAGTAGCCAAACAGCGGGAGCATTTCGGGAGCATATTACCAAAACCCAGGCAATTTCGAGCCCTTAATGAATCAAATAGAGTCTGCCATGGCTACATGCTAACGCTAACATTATTACGCAACTAGGAAAAACCTGGCAGCGATAAGGGAATCGAAAGTCACGGGAGCCACACGGTTCCAGGCATCGGCCAATTAGGAACCGGTTCCCAACCGGAACCGGTTTTCGATTCCCATCCCTAAGGCCCGGGCTGTGATTGTGACAGATTTTAAAACTCATTTTTGGAAATATTCTTTTTGAAGACCAAATCTTGTTTTTATGAATTTTTTTTTTTAAATTAGAAAATAATATTAATAAAACACATTAGGGCTGACCCCTATTAGTCTAATAGTCGACTAATCGGTCGAAAGGAGCCGTAGTCGACTGCCAACCTCTTAGCAAAAGAAATAAAAAATAAAAAGGTTACGATTTTTTTTTTATTATCATTTTTTATCATTCTTTCCAAAAGAAAAGAGGCCTAGAAACGTGGCTAACGCTAATGGCACGCATACGAAAACAGGCACAGAGGCACTGAAAGAGGATTTCACCCATTTAATGAACACACTAGACTAGATAAATATCAAGATGTATTCATCAGTGGACCAATTGCATGCTTTTGCAGAGGACAAGAAGCCTTCAGTCGACCTCTTCAGACATTAAGCACCCAACCACAGCCCAAATGGAATGATACAAAAAAATATATATATATATATTAAGGCTGTCAAAGTTAACGCGATATTAACGCGTTAACTCCCGATTCTATTAATGCCATTAATTTTTTTAACTCAAGATTAACAAAAAAAAAAAAAAATTGTATTATTATTATTATTGATGCTCTCATTGATACTATGTTTGTTTCTGAAGTGTGTGTGACGTGTGTGTGTGTGTGTGTGTGTGTGTGTGTGTGTGTGTGTGTGTGTGTGTGTGTGTATTGATGCTCTCATTGATACTATGTTTGTTTCTGAAGTGTGTGTGTGTGTGTGTGTGTGTGTGTGTGTGTGTGTGTGTGTGTGTGTGTGTGTGGTGTGTGTGTGTGTGTGTGTGTGTGTGTGTGTGTGTGTGTGTGTGTGTGTGTGTGTGTGTGTGAGATATAGAGAGAGAGGGGGGTGAGAGAGATGAGGAAGGGGCAAGAGAGAAAGAGAGCTGGGAGAGTGTGTATGTGAGGGAGAGAGGGGTGTGTGCGATTACTCAGCCCTTGTGTGGGTGAATGTAACAAGTTCCTAACGTTTTCTTTCCCCTATTATTTCATGCACACTTTATTCATTGTTTTAAATTATTATTTTCTTTTAAGTTATTTTGTGCATCACTCTGTTTTGAATTTGATGCAAATTTGCAATGCATGAGGGTCATCCTTTTGTGTTAAATGGCTGCATAAAGCAAGCATTTGTTGACTCGCATGTTGATAAGAGTATTAAAACTTGGAACTTGAAAAAGATCAGTTTAAGGTAAAAAAAAAAAAAAAAAAAATTGCGATTAATCGCGAGTTAACTATGGACAATCATGCGATTAATCGAGTTAAATATTTAATCGTTTGACAGCACTAATATATATATTATACTTTTATTCTTTTATTTTTTTTATTTTTTGTTGACTAATAGTCGACTAACGGCAAATTTTGGCCAATCATAGTTGACTATCCAAATCCTTAGTCGGGGACAGCCCTAAAACACAGGTTTTTACCGTGACGTGGGCATACAGGAATGACGAGGATGCAAAGCATGTTAGACGCATTGGAGCCGTTGCTTGCTGAGTTTTCACTGCACATAGAAACAGCGCGACTCGCGAGAGGAGTTTACACAGGGCTGAAGAGCTAGAGGTCATAGCTTCTAAAATGTAAGGTCTGTGCTGGTCTGTGTCACTCTACCTGCTCTCAAGGTACCGAAATGTAGCACTGGTTGATCTAACGTGCATTTGCTGCTCTGTAGTAAACAGACAGATAGTACTGACGTAATTCAGTTGGTACCCCAAAGTACAGAGTTAGGTACCCAACCCTAGGTATATGGTCAGTCAGTGTTGTAGGTTCATATTACTACACTGTAGTTAGTCATATCATCTGATGTGGTCAATGCTCTTTATGTGGTCAATGCTGTAGGTTAATATTACTACAGTGCAGTTAGTGAATTTCTTTATACAAATTTTTATCATTCCATTTGGGCTGTGGGGGGTGCTTAATGTCTGAAGGAGTCGACTGAAGGCTTCTTGTCCTCTGCAAAAGCATGCAATTGGTCCACTGATGGATACATCTTGATATTTGTCTAGTCTAGTGTGTTCATTAGATGGGTGAAATCCTCTTTCAGTGCCTCTGTGCCCGTTTCTTAGGCAGTTAGCCTCTCTGGTATGCGCGCCATTAGCGTTAGCCACGCTTCTAGGCCTCTTTGCTTTTGGAAAGAATGATACAAAAATATATATATATATTATAATTATATCATTATAATTAGGGATGTCCGATATTATCGGCCTACCGATATTATCGGCCGATATTAGCATTAAAATGTAATATCGAAAATTATCGGTATCGGTTTTCCAAAGAAAAATATATATATTTTTTTACATTTATTTAACCTTATTTACCCAGGCAAGCAAGTAAGAACAAATTCTTATTTAATTTATTGTGAAAAGTATGCATAATGTTGTGTTTTGGGGGGGGGGGGGGCCCTGCATATATCGGTATCGGTTGATATCGGTATCGGAAATTAAGAGTTGGATAACATCCCTAATTATAATATTTTCTTTTTGCATTTGACTAAGAGGTTGGCAGTCGATTAGTTGACTATTCCACTAATCGGGGTCAGCCCTACTACACTGTAGTTAGTCATATAATCTGATATTGTCAATGCTGTAGGTTAATATTACTAGTTGTTCCGATACCGATACCAGTATCGGAAATGCCTCCGATACAGCCTAAAATGCTGGTATCGGTATCGGCGAGTACGCCGAAAGTCTAGCCTCCGATCCCATATGACGTAATTTATCAACAACGCGTGCGGTATCCTCCTGCTGAGAGTGAGCATTATAAAACAAACATGTTTTTAATCGACCGTGAATTAAAGTGTCAATGCTGTTTGTCATTTTAACAGCAGATACTTTCTTAAATGCCATCGCCCCGACAGAGCGGTGTGACGGGGAGCGGTGTTCGCTTGCTGGTGTTATTAGCTTTAGCAAGAGCTAGCTGAAAAGCTAGTTTTAGCTTAACGTTACCTTGGCTAAAGTTGGGGCTATTCATAATCCAGCAATAATGGCTGCAGACCTGCAAGCAAAGTACAGCAAGTTGGCAAAGGAGTATTCCAAGGTAAATCACTTTTTCACCAGTAACGTTACATATTGTCTTTCCATCTAGCTCACGTTAACGTGGCTAACCTAAGTGTCATCACTGACCGACCTCTCGCACGCAATTAATGACATGTTGCGGACAGCCATACCGGTGACAACGTTTAGCTTTTAGTGCCAAAGGA
>NC_140170.1:69249902-69269902 GCF_963971535.1 Notolepis coatsorum
ATCACACAGAGGCAGTGCGGTCTCCTCCTCTCTTAGCTGAGTCAGAACAAACAAAACGAGATCTTCAGTGTTCACCACAACACACAATTTAGCTGAGGGTCAGTGCAAAACAAAACGATAAACTTCTGTGTCTCTTCTAAACACACACCCCAGCTGAGTCCAGTGCAAGCAAATGATAATCTTCAGTGTCTCCTTTAACACACAACTTTAGCTGAGTCAAGTGTAAGCAAAAATAGAACTCTTCAGTGTTCTTCAAAACACACAAAACAGAATCGTCCAAAAAAGGGTTTGGTTCAAACTCACCAAAGTGCAAGAGTAAAGCCGGTAAACGAGGCGCAGCTCAAAACGGGGGACAAGGTCTTCACCAGCGGCAATCCACAGATGTCCTGGAGGGAGAGTAGACGAGGCACAGCAACGGGGAACAACAGGCAGAAACAGAAGTATTCAAAGCAGTAATACTCAAAACGACCGACATCGAATGACAGAAGGTCAGAGTATATGAAGCCTTTGGAGCGCTGATTAGAACACACATCAGGTGCGTGATGGTAATTGATACTTGACCTAGAAGTGTGCCTTAGGCAACGGACCAATCATCACAGTACTTTAAGAAGCGTGTGGCGGGGAATGAACCAATCCTCACAGTCTCCTTCTTTTCATCTCTTTCTCTGTCTGTCTCTCTCTCTCTATGTCTCTCTCTGTCTCTATCTCTCCCTCTCTATGTCTCTCTCTGTCTCTATCTCTCCCTCTCTATGTCTCTCTATCTCTCCCTCTCTGTCTCTCTCTGTCTCTATCTCTCCCTCTCTATGTCTCTCAATTTTCAATTCAATTAAATTCAAATGGCTTTATTGGCATGACGTACTTCTACATGTTGCCAAAGCAATATTAAACATAAACATGGATTACAAACAGATATAAGTACAAGTATTACGGCGTAAACATGTCAGGTGACTGTCACTCACTGTCCCTCAGTTTGTGGCAGGCAGCAACATATGCTGCTGCTAGCTCACAGCTTGTTGAGTCCTCCCCTAGTAGGACTGGTAGTTTTTCTGTATCTGGTAGTGCGAGAAAGCCTTTTTTTATTAATTCAAATTTTTTAAATGCGTTTCTCGAATATATTTATATTTTTCACATTTGGTGAGGAAGTGCAACTCAGTTTCAGGCTCACTGAGGATGCAATGACTGCATAGCCTTTGCTCTGCAGGGAGCCAGGTTTTCCTGTGCCTTCCCTTTTCAACAGCGAGGCTGTGCTCACTCAGTCTGTATTTTGTCAAGGTTCTTTTTAGTTGTTGATCAGTCACCATGCTCAAGTAATCTGCTATGGTGTACTGTCGATTTAGAGCCAGATAGCACTGCATTTTGCTCTGTGCTTTTGTTTGTGTTTTCCAATAGGTGATGTAGTTTTGTTTTAGCTGTGTAGTAATTTGATTTATTCTGATTTGTGACGTGTTCTGTTCCTGAGGTGTGTTAAGAGAGCAGGTTTGTGGACTCAGCCTCAGGACCAGCTGGGTAAAGGCGCTCCCATAGTCCAGCAGACTGTACACAGAGCAGACTCCGCGGACGTCCGCGCGGACTCTTGAGCTTTGATCTCAGCGGACAGCAGACCCACAGGTGGGAAGCTCCTATTTTCTGACGCGCGGACATCCACGCCACTGACTTGGTGTCACACAAAACGCTGCTCGGCGTTTTGGTTGACATCGAACTGCATTTAATGTGACGCCGATCTGCATTTTACTCTGAACACTCGCTCTGTGCCAAGAGAGATGTTTGAATGGCTTTTCTAAATGAAGTGTGTAAAATTGGCAGTTTTATTTCGAAATATTGGAAACGGAGATAACATAGAATGTTATCTCCGTTTCCAATATTTTGAAATAAAACTGGTGCTTTTATTTCATGCAATGCGTGTCTTTTCAGCACCACGCGCTGTCCACCTCAAGCCTATACGGTACATTGCATCTCGCTGCCTATAATATACCTGTTATTCAAGTGCGTAAAACTGCCCGTTTTATTATCGAAATATTGGAAACGGAGATAACATACTCTTTATTTTGACATCGGATGACGACGACATGACAGAAGTTGAACAGCGTGGGGACAATTGTGTAAACTGCCGCGTGACATGTAGGAAATTGGTCCGCGGAGGTCCGCTCGACTATGAAGGCTCAAAGAGTCCGCGCGGACCTCCGCGGGGTCTGCTCTGTGTACAGTCTGCTGGACTATGGGAGCGCCTTAAGGGGGTTCCTGATGCTCCTCAGCTCTTGGCACTGCAGGGCTTGATAATGGTACGAGAGGGGGTCACTTCGTTTTAGGTGTGTCCAAAAGTTAATTGCTCTTTTTTGTATTTTTAGTATTAGTGGGTAACGGCCTAATTCTGCCCTGCATGCATTGTTTGTAGTTTTCCTCTGGACATGTAGGATAATCTTACAGAACTCTGCATGCAGGGTCTCAATGGGGTGTTTGTCCCATTGGGTAAAGTCTTGTTTTGTAAGTGGACCCCACACCTCACTGCCATAGAGTGCAATTGGTTCAATAACACATTCAATTAATTTTAACCAGATTCGAATTGGTATTTCTGTTTGTATATTTCTTTTTATGGCATAGAAAGCCCGGCGTGCTTTCCCTCTCAGCTCATTGACTGCTTCCTTAAAATGTCCAGTTGAACTTAGTTTTAGGCCTAAATAGGTGTAATGTGTGCAGTACTCTACATGTTTTGTACCAATTGAGAACTTTGGTAGGACGTCCTGAGATCTGGATCTTTTTTGGAATATCTCTATGTCAATTTTTTTCAATTCAAATAGGCTTTATTGGCATGAAATATTAACATACTTATTGCCAAAGCAAGTTCAACATACAAACAATAACATATATATTAAGCAATAAAATATCATAATATTAGTAATAACAGTAAGGACAATCAACAAGAAACATATTAATTTACAAAATAGTCACTCGATCGGGTAGTCATTTTTCAAGTGTGGCCACTTGTTCTCGTATTTTGTGACAACCGTCTACATATTTTGCAGCTAATGCTGTACACTGACTTTTCTCCCCACACATGTATAGCAGCTTTTGGTGATCAGGGAGATGGATAAACTGTGCGTCAATTTATTTTATTTTATCAAAGAAGACTTCTCTTAGATCCTTGTATTTCTCACAGTATAGCAGGAAGTGAGGTTCTGTCTCAATGTCCCCCTGATGGCAAAGTGAACACAGCCTGGCCTCTCTGGGCAGCCAGTTCTGCCTGTGACGGCCTGTTTCAATGGCTAGACTATGTCCACTCAGTCTGTACCGTGTCAATGTTTTTCTTAATTTTATCTCATTCACAGTAGTCAGATATTCTGCCACCGTGTACTCTCTGTTTAGGGTCAAGTAGAATTCTAATTTACTTTGAGATTTGGTTGATTTGTTCCAATATTCTATATAATTTTCTTTTTGTTTTGAGATTATTTGGTTGGGCCAGATTTCTTGGTATCTGTCCTGAAGCGTTTGTGGGCAGAGATTTCTGACTAGCTGGGAGAGGGGACTCTTATCTGGGTTCATCTCTTGGCTCTGAAGGGCTTTGTAGTGGTAGGAGTGGGGGTCACTTGATTGGAGGTGTGTGTAAAATTTGATGGCTCGCTTTTGAATTTGAATGATTAGGGGGTATTGGCCAAGTTCTGCCCTGCATGCATTATTGGCAGTGTGTCTGTGGACCTTAAGTAGGTTTTTGCACAATTCTGCATGCAGTACTTCTAATTGGTGTTTTTCCCATTTTGGGAAATCTTGGTTAGTTAATGGACCCCACACTTCGCTGCCATATAATATTATTGGATTTATTACAGAATTTAGAATTTTGAGCCAGGTCCTAATTGGGATGTCAATTGGAATTTTCCTTTTGATGGCATAAAAAGCCCTTCTTCCCTTCTCCTTCAGTTCATTCACAGCCATATTGAAGTTACCATTATGATTTATTTTCAATCCCAAATATGGGTAGCTTTTTGTGTTTTCTAATATGTGTGTGCCTAATTTAAATGTATTATGTGAACTCTGAGACTCGTGTCTCCTTTGAAAGATCATGACTTTAGTCTTCTTCATGTTTACGTTCAGGGACCATGTCTGGCAGAACTGGTGGAGGATGTCTAGGTTCTGTTGTAGACCCTCTTTAGTGGCTGACAGCAGAACCAGATCATCTGCATACATCAGTAATTTTACATTGGTATCGTGCAGAATCAGACCGGGTGCAGTGGAAAGTTCTAATAACTTTGCTAATTCATTTATATATATATTAAACAATGTTGGGCTATGTCTCTCTCCCTCTCTATCTCTCCCTCTCTATGTCTCTCTCTGTCTCTATCTCTCCCTCTCTATGTCTCTCTCTGTCTCTATCTCTCCCTCTCTATGTCTCTCTCTGTCTCTATCTCTCCCTCTCTATGTCTCTCTCCCTCTCTATCTCTCCCTCTCTATGTCTCTCTCTGTCTCTATCTCTCCCTCTCTATGTCTCTCTCCCTCTCTATCTCTCCCTCTCTATGTCTCTCTCCCTCTCTATCTCTCCCTCTCTATGTCTCTATCTCTCCCTCTCTATCTCTCCCTCTCTATGTCTCTCTCCCTCTCTATCTCTCCCTCTCTATGTCTCTCTCCCTCTCTATCTCTCCCTCTCTATGTCTCTCTCCCTCTCTATCTCTCCCTCTCTATGTCTCTCTCTGTCTCTATCTCTCCCTCTATGTCTCTCTCTATCTCTCCCTCTCTATGTCTCTCTATCTCTATCTCTCCCTCTCTATGTCTCTCTCTGTCTCTATCTCTCCCTCTCTATGTCTCTCTCTGTCTCTATCTCTCCCTCTCTATGTCTCTCTCTATGTCTCTCTCCCTCTCTATGTCTCTCTCTCTATGTCTCTCTCTGTCTCTATCTCTCCCTCTCTATGTCTCTCTCTGTCTCTATCTCTCCCTCTCTATGTCTCTCTCTGTCTCTATCTCTCCCTCTCTATGTCTCTCTCTCTATGTCTCTCTCCCTCTCTATGTCTCTCTCTCTATGTCTCTCTCCCTCTCTATGTCTCTCTCTGTCTCTATCTCTCCCTCTCTATGTCTCTCTCTCTATGTCTCTCTCCCTCTCTATGTCTCTCTCTGTCTCTATCTCTCCCTCTCTATGTCTCTCTCTCTATCTCTCCCTCTCTATCTCTCCCTCTCTATGTCTCTCTCTGTCTCTATCTCTCCCTCTCTATGTCTCTCTCTGTCTCTATCTCTCCCTCTCTATCTCTCCCTCTCTATGTCTCTCTCTGTCTCTATCTCTCCCTCTCTATCTCTCCCTCTCTATGTCTCTCTGTCTCTATCTCTCCCTCTCTATGTCTCTCTCTGTCTCTATCTCTCCCTCTCTATGTCTCTCTCTCTATCTCTCCCTCTCTATCTCTCCCTCTCTATGTCTCTCTCTGTTTCTATCTCTCCCTCTCTATGTCTCTCTCCCTCTCTATCTCTCCCTCTCTATGTCTCTCTCTCTCTATCTCTCCCTCTCTATATCTCCCTCTCTATGTCTCTCTCTGTCTCTATCTCTCCCTCTCTATGTCTCTCTCTGTCTCTATCTCTCCCTCTCTATGTCTCTCTCTGTCTCTATCTCTCCCTCTCTATGTCTCTCTCTGTCTCTATCTCTCCCTCTCTATGTCTCTCTCCCTCTCTATCTCTCCCTCTCTATGTCTCTCTCTGTCTCTATCTCTCCCTCTCTATGTCTCTCTCCCTCTCTATCTCTCCCTCTCTATGTCTCTCTCCCTCTCTATCTCTCCCTCTCTATGTCTCTCTCTGTCTCTATCTCTCCCTCTCTATCTCTCCCTCTCTATGTCTCTCTCCCTCTCTATCTCTCCCTCTCTATGTCTCTCTCCCTCTCTATCTCTCCCTCTCTATGTCTCTCTCCCTCTCTATCTCTCCCTCTCTATGTCTCTCTCTGTCTCTATCTCTCCCTCTATGTCTCTCTCTATCTCTCCCTCTCTATGTCTCTCTATCTCTATCTCTCCCTCTCTATGTCTCTCTCTGTCTCTATCTCTCCCTCTCTATGTCTCTCTCTGTCTCTATCTCTCCCTCTCTATGTCTCTCTCTCTATGTCTCTCTCCCTCTCTATGTCTCTCTCTCTATGTCTCTCTCTGTCTCTATCTCTCCCTCTCTATGTCTCTCTCTGTCTCTATCTCTCCCTCTCTATGTCTCTCTCTCTATGTCTCTCTCCCTCTCTATGTCTCTCTCTCTATGTCTCTCTCTGTCTCTATCTCTCCCTCTCTATGTCTCTCTCTATGTCTCTCTCCCTCTATATGTCTCTCTCTGTCTCTATCTCTCCCTCTCTATGTCTCTCTCTCTATCTCTCCCTCTCTATCTCTCCCTCTCTATGTCTCTCTCTGTCTCTATCTCTCCCTCTCTATGTCTCTCTGTCTCTATCTCTCCCTCTCTATCTCTCCCTCTCTATGTCTCTCTGTCTCTATCTCTCCCTCTCTATGTCTCTCTCTGTCAATTCAATTCAATTCAAATAGGCTTTATTGGCATGAAATATCAACATACTTATTGCCAAAGCAAGTCCAACATACAAACAATAACATATATATTATTAAGCAATAAAACATACCATAATATTAGCAATAAGTAAAACAATCAACAGAAACATATTAAATTACAAAATAAACATTCCATCGGGTAGTCATTTTACAGATGTAGCCACCCAGATACATGTATTTACAGGGCTTGTTCTCTTATTGTATGACAACCATCTACATATTTTGCAGCTAATACTGTACACTGTCTTTTCTCCCCACATATATATAACAGCTTTTGATTATCAGGGAGATGGATAAACTGTGGATCAATTTTATTTATTTTATAAAAGAAAACTTCTCTTAAATCCTTGTATTTTTCACAGTATAGTAGGAAGTGAGGTTCTGTCTCAACATCCCCCTGATGACAAAGTGAACACAGCCTGGCCTCTCTGGGCAGCCAGTTCTGCCTGTGACGGCCTGTTTCTATGGCTAGACTATGTCCACTCAGTCTGTACCGTGTCAATGTCTTTCTTAATTTTATATCATTCACAGTAGTCAGGTATTCTGCCACCGTGTACTCTCTGTTTAGGGTCAAATAGAATTCTAATTTACTTTGAGATTTGGTTGATTTGTTCCAATATTCTATATAGTTTTCTTTTTGTTTTGAGGTTATTTGGTTGGGCCAGATTTTTTGGTATCTGTCCTGAGGCATTTGTGGGCAGAGATTTCTGACTAGCTGGCAGAGGGGACTCTTATCTGGGTTCATCTCTTGGCTCTGAAGGGCTTTGTAGTGGTAGGAGTGGGGGTCACTTGATTGGAGGTGTGTGTAAAATTTTATGCCTCGCTTTTGAATTTGAATGATTAGGGGGTATTGGCCGAGTTCTGCCCTGCATGCATTATTGGCAGTGTGTCTGTGGACCTTAAGTAGGTTTTTGCACAATTCTGCATGCAGTACTTCTAATGGGTGTTTTTCCCATTTTGGGAAATCTTGGTTAGTTAATGGACCCCACACTTCACTGCCATATAATATTATTGGATTTATTACGGAATTTAGAATTTTGAGCCAGGTCCTAATTGGGATGTCAATTGGAATTTTCCTTTTGATGGCATAAAAAGCCCTTCTTCCCTTCTCCTTCAATTCATTCACAGCCATATTGAAGTTTCCATTATGATTTATTTTCAATCCCAAATATGGGTAGCTTTTTGTGTTTTCTAATATGTGTGTGCCTAATTTAAATGTATTATGTGATGTCTCTATCTCTCCCTCTCTATGTCTCTCTCTCTATCTCTCCCTCTCTATCTCTCCCTCTCTATGTCTCTCTCTGTCTCTATCTCTCCCTCTCTATGTCTCTCTCCCTCTCTATCTCTCCCTCTCTATGTCTCTCTCTATATCTCTCCCTCTCTATCTCTCCATCTCTCTGTCTCTCTCTGTCTCTATCTCTCCCTCTCTATGTCTCTCTCTGTCTCTATCTCTCCCTCCCTATCTCTCTCTCTGTCTCTATCTCTCCCTCTCTATGTCTCCCTCTGTCTCCATCTATCCCTCCATCTATCCCTCTCTCTCTCTCTCTCTCTCTCTCTCTCTCTCTCTCTCTCTCTCTCTCTCTCTATCTCTCTTACTGTAAACCTGAGGCTTCCACCGCGATACGCTACAATGTAGTTCCTTAAAGGGCCACTTCGCCCCTTTTTCAACCTCAGTCACACCGCGCTGGCTGTTGCGAGCATGGCGTGGCGGTGATCTGCATACGAACGACTCGAGGATGTTTTGAGAACATGTGACCGGGTTGGAACTCTCTGATTGGTCACCTCCAGAGCTTACAATTCAAGCGGAATAGAGGGTTTTCCGAGGGGGAGGGAGGGGAGGGGGGGGGGGGGGGTACTTGTCAAATCTGTTTATAATGCAGTGTTTTTGTCTCTTTCTTTTTGTCTACGGTTATATTTTTGGAAGGAAGAGAGGATGTCATTATGCAGGACAACACGACAGGCCTCACGAGGATTAATGGAGAAAACAAAAGAGCTCATTTGTAAGCAAACGACACGTCATTATGTTGATCCGGATCCGATGCTCGGGGGAGGGGGGGACGTCGAGACACAGAGAGTGTTGGACAAAGATGGTCCAGAGCCAGTGGAGATACGGGTGACATTTCAATCAACAAATGTCGACAGCGGCTCAGGAGGTAGAGCGGTCATCTGGTATAGGGCTGCACGATTAATCGATTTTTAATCGAAATCGCGATTTGGAATGATGCAATTATTAAATTGCAAAAAAAATATATATCGCATTTTTATTTATTTTTTTTTATTTTTTTGCTTTTTTTTTTTAAATGAGTTTAACCAGGAAGTCCCATTGAGATACAAGATCGGTTTGGGAGAGGGAGGTAAGGGGTTTTAGATGTGTGTTGTGAAGTTTAGACTTCAGAGAGGGAGAGTAAATGACAGAAAAAAAAGTACCGTTGGGTACCGGTATCGATTCCCAGGTAAAAAGAAACATTCTCAGGCTCGGTGTCCCGAAAAGACCCAACGCGTAGGCCAGATGCAAGCCGCATTTTACAATAAACCTCTGTGGGGCTGCTTAAAAAAAACTATTATAATCCCAAATTTTATCGCAATCGCAATAACTGTCCGAAAAATCGCAATTAGATTATTTTCCAAAATCGTGCAGCCCTAGTCTGGTAATATGAAGGTTGCTTGTTCGATTCCCAGGCAGCTTGTCAAAGTGTCTGTGAGCAAGACACTTAACCCCTAACTGCTCCAGATGAACAGGTTGGCACCTTGCAAGGTCGCCTCCGCCGTCGGTGTGTAAATGTGTGAGTGACCGGATGAATGTGAGGCATACGCTGTAAAGTGCTCTGGATAAAAGCTGCTATATAAATGCAGTCCATTGTGGGATATTTGTGGATATCCTGATGAAGAATGTCTCAGTCAACCGAGGCTTGGATAATAACAAGGTTTATTAACCAAACAGATAGAATACATAGAGAGAATGGCTGAGGCTCTCGCCCCAGGTGATCAGCTGAAATCCCCCAGGTAAGAAGCCGAAATCCCCCAGGTAAGAAGCCTTGATTGTGGTCGGGAAGAGCCCTTTATAGTTCAACAAAGGGGGTGTGTGGTCCCATTTGATAGGTCAGATGGGGGGGAGGGGGTACAGGTTTGGGGGACACAGGGGAGGGGGGTGTCTTATTCCACAGAGAGGGGGGGGGCACAGGTAAGGGGATATAGGGGAGGGGACTATATTTACATGAGAACATTATATATTATACCACAATACTCACTTTTCTTTCTTATAATGTGGGTGAGATTAATGTATAATATACCAGGATTGTTTGGAACAGGTAAAAGTGGGGATAATAGTTTAAAATAGAATTATTTACATACATGATTAATAGAATTATTTACATACATGATTCATGACATGATCGACTGGACTGCGGTCTGTGTTATTTTGATATCAGAGATGTGGGAATAGATATCACCATTTTCTTTTATTAATCGCTCAAAATATCTATATCAATGAGTGGTCCTCAACTCTGATATCAAACAACAATTAACATAATCATTAGAAGCTATAGCTGTGCAAATATCTTGGCATACCTTCAGTCGTTCATGTCGTGATTCTGGGGAGCTAATGTGATCGTTGTGCATACAGGCATCGTAATAAACCAATTAAATACATGCACTGTCTGTGTGGTCAGAATGCACAGGGTGAAAAAACAAAATTGTGTTCATAATTATTAGGAATCGGATTTACACATAAGGCTAATGTGTACAAAAACATTTTAACAACCGTTAACCTGGTGGTTAATAAAACTAACATGATTGTTTATGGGAAACTGTTCACAAATATATATATATATTTTTGCACATTTTGTGATGATTCTTGATGAAATTACTTAGGATCCAGTTGTATTTAATCTGAGTTTGAGTGTCAGCTTTGTTGGTCTTTACTTAGAATCAGGCAATTTTCTCCATTTCTTCTCTATAAATGAGGAGATAAAACGTCTTATGCATCGCTTCTGTATGTAATTCTAGTGCATATACTATCAATGGTTCACCATACAGGTGCAAAACAACGTTACATGTCCTCTTCTATGAGAGAATAAAACAACTGATTCTTTCTTGTCTGACAATACAATTTTGTAACCTAAGTAATTCTAATGTGATGTAATGTGATCATGTGGTCACTTCTTCCTTCAGCAATACATTTTAGCTCATTATTACTAACCATTGTTAATGCTTTCTCATTGATTTCTTTTCATCACATCCCTAGTTCATCGTTTTGCAGATACATACAATTGTGTGAAAAGTTTCCTGCTTGTGAAGGTATTAATCTGAATGATGTTGCGTCGTTGTTGACAAGGTGTTCTCTGTCGGTCGTGTGGCAGGGCCAAACAGTAACACATACAAATTAAATAAATACATACAATAGACATTACCTTAGTGGCTAATGTGTCAAAATAAAATTGAAAACCGTTAACCTAGTGGTTAATATAAAAGGTGATTATGATAATCGTTATGCATTGTTCTGTGGTCAAAACAAACTTGGTGTCTTGGAACAATCCAACTGGTTCTGCCCTGTTTAACAATACCATTTTGCAATGTGACTCTGTGATCATTTCTCATTGTCATTATAAAATTACAGTTCTTGTTTGTGAATCTGACAGTTGCTGTGAAGTGTTGATCATCTGTTCTCGGTCGGGGATGTGTCCTTCTGTGGTGACCTGCTGTGTGTTGAACGTATCGTACATTCAGTTGATGTTTCTGTGAGCCTGTCGTGTGGCAGTAAGACAGTAAAAAGTAAATAAATACATAACATTTTTGGACCATGTGTATTCAGAAGTCTCTTGGTCCACATGTCTCATTTGCTATGTGTCTCTTCTTGACGATGCAGTCGGGAATATTCACTGGTCGCCGTCCATTCCCTGTCAAGGGTCACTTGTCTGCGCTGCTCTCCATCACCACCACATGTCTGCCACTGTGCTCACGCTTGGCTCCCATCAGGCCCAGAGACATGGTGGTCAGGGCGTTTTTTGAATGTGTTGTGCTGGTTTCGCTGTCCTCTCCTCGTCATTGCGGTACCACTTGATGGAGGGCGAGGGCCCGCCGGTGTAGTGGCTAGTCAGTAGGACGCTCTTTCTCACACGGATGACAATCTTGTCATGGGAATCCACCTTGATGGTCGGGGACTTCAGTTCCCGTTTGCAGGTGATGGGTTTGCTTCTTCAGGTGGCGCTTGCGAACGAAACTCTTCCGGCACATGTTGCATTTGTACGGCTTCTCTCCCGAGTGGACCCCCCTCTGGTGCTCCTTCAAGTTAGCCGCGGTTGCAAAGCACTTCGCACACTGTGTGCATCGATGGGGCTTGTCCCCTACTACCCCCACGGCGTGGGTCTTCTGGTGTTGTTTGGGGCTGGAGGATGTGGTGAAGCCTTTACTGCACTGGCCACAGGTGTACGGCTTCTCGCGTGTGTGGAGCTCCTGGTGCTTCTTCAGATGCCTCCTGCGTACAAAGCTCTTCCTACACTGGGTGCACTTGTACGGCTTGTCATCCGAGTACATCTTCATGTGTTCTCTGAGAGAGATGGCCGCCGCGAAGCTCTTGCTACACTCGGAGCACTGATGGGGCTTCTCCGGCATCTGGTGAGACTTGAGGTTGAAGGCGTCGATGACGCCCTTGCCGACCATCTCGACCCCGGTGGGGGCGTACGCCTTTTCTTTCGTGTGGATTTTCATGTGCTGCTTGAGGCTGGCCTCCACGGCGAAGCTCTCGCCACAGTGGACACAGATGTACGGGTTGATGTCCTTGTGGATCTCAAAGTGCTGGTGGAGGTCGGCGATGCTGCCAAAGATCTCGCCGCACTCGCTGCACTCCAGGCCGTGGGTCTCGTGGATCACCATCCCGCTGTCCGACTCCACGATCAGTTCCCCGCCGTGGTCCAACAGAGCCACGTTAGACTCCGTCTTGATCTTGGTCTGTCGTGGTCTGCAGTGCCGGGGTGGAGGCCGTCAAAAGGTTGATCTCCTCTTCGTCAGTGTCTCCTTGGTCAGTCTCCTTCGTGGTCCCCTGCTCCACTTTCTTGGGGATGTCTGTGGGTTGGGTTGGATGGTTCTCCCACGGTTGTTGTCGTCGCCTCTGGTTGTGTCCGCAGCTCCTTGGTTCAGGTCACGCGTCGTCTCACTCGTCCTGTCCTCTCACCAATTCGTGATCTCAGGATGCGTTGGCTGTACCTCAGGATACTTACCTCGCCACGACTTCTCTGGCGTTCTTCACATCTCAGTGTGGCTCATCATGGCATAGGGTGGGGAAAAAAACATAAATTCTAGGTAGCCAGTTAATTTTGTATGAAAAACAATCATTCGTTTTGTCATCTAACCTTACTGTCATGCATTTGTCCTAATAAACTAATCTACACTGTAGCACTCAACACTTTGATGACCATTGTTACTCAGCTGATAGAGGTGTGCCTTGCCTGATGTCCTGTCGTACAGAACCTGTGAGTCGCTTTGGATAAAAGTGTCAGCTAAATGATCAATGTTGTTGATATCTTGTACATTTAGATAATTGTGCTGCAATTTTGGTGGTTGATAATTTTGCAATCATGGAAAGTATTAGTTGTTAAAAGAATAGTCTAAGGAAAGTCATGCATGTTATTGGTTATAAACAGAGAATAGAAGGAGGGGATTGTAAGTAGTTGTTTTCATCATTAATCTTTCATCTCGGGCACTTCTCTAATTCATGTGTCTTTTGAAAAGAGATGATGAAAACGACTGGTTAGTTATTGTTAGTATGGGAGTTAGGTAGATTTTCATAACTGCAAATTCATCACCGGTGTCTAATTCATGTTAATTAAGTGGTTCTCTTGTTGCCATCCACCGCTAGGTGAGTTCATCAAGTCTGTGGTCACGAGTGCAGGCATTTGCATTGCTTTGTCTCCCAAGTGCCCACTCTGAAGAAATTTACATGTGGGTGTTTTGGATGTAGATTTGTTCCAAATGGTCAATCGATTGTCTCTCAGCTCTACACTGTCTCTCAGTTGACATGCAAATTGTTGGATTTTCTGTCTTTTGTGATACAATTTGGGTGTAGTCATTCACTGTTTTGCATCTCGCCTCAGAGCCAGATCTGTAAATACAAACACATGTTAATTTTCCACTCTTTTCTAAAACCTGGGTGAATCCTCTTTGACTGTCTGTGTGCTCAACAAACATTAGCTAGATCTCATCCATCCCGTTCTTGGATGTAATGATAGTGTTATCATTTATCAATCATATCGCATATGTACACAAGCATATGAATGTGGACCCACACATTTTGAATCATGTTTAAAATGTCTTACAATGGAAAGGGCTAGTTATCTTTCATTGGTTCTTTAGATAAACACATTAACTCAAGTGAATATAACCTAAACATCTTACTTTTAAACATGATCTATGTTGTTTGTGTTCCAAGTTTTCAACATTGAAAGCTTATAAAGTCTAATCTAACGCTGTTTATGTGGACTACAATTCCTGTACTGCCATATATTGGGAACCGGAAGTGTTTGTTTAGCTCCCATGGTCAGTATGACCGGTACGCCCACAGATGTATTATAATTCTGAAACAGACATTGTAATTAGCTTTATGTGACTTATAATGTGTAAATTAAAGCACATAAACACTCAAGTGATCTGAGATAGTTGTAATTTGCTTTAACTGATAGTTGTGTATATGTACAGTTTCTACGTCAAATGACTCCCTTTTCTTGACTCCTTTTGTATCACAAAAAGTACTGAATTTGCAAATCTGGTATGTCATAAATGTACAGATGTAGCAGTACTGACTATCTGTCTGTCATGTATGTCATAATATGTTCTGATAAATTGAAAATGGGGGACCCTGATGTAAACAAATCTGTATTGAAAATGGGGGACCCTGATGTAAACAAGACTAAAGTCTCTCTCTGGTCTGCATCCCCTTAACAATTGTGTATTGAGCTGTGCTGTATTGTACCCATTCTGCAATCTGTTAATAAAGTTTTCAATCAATCAATGCATCTATATTTATGATTGTCATACTCACCGGGGACAGCTGTTGTGTTGGGTTGGATCCGTTACGTGTCGTCAGCAACCCGCATCTCGCCACCTCAACTCAACATTTTCCAATAGCAGCGCGCACATACATATACAAATAAAACATATACTACACGTGGATTTCACGCACCCTTGGCCTTGGGTACATTACACTTTACGTTCGCTTATGGATAGTTTAATATAAAATAATAACTTCACGGCGCGCATAGCGTCACGTCATTGCTCCATGCGACGTTCGTGTGTTCTCATTTGCCTCGGAAATAACGCTTTGTAATTCAAACAGTATTTTTCCACGAGCTCTCAATAGCCTGGAATTCCTATACCAGCGTTTTGTTACCGAATGAACGCGCCTGTGCATATGTGAAACGTAAACAAACTGAAACGATAAAACTATACTTCCCCAAATGGCCGTTCCCGTGGGCCGGTGTTCTGCGGAATCCGGAAATTACTATCCTAGTTTGTTCCCGTGAACTGCACTTCAATGTTATTCTTTGTATAACGGTAACTAGTCTCTCAATGCTCGTCGCGCTATCCGTAGCCGGTTCTTGACTCAATAAAGCAACGCGACGGGTCCTATAATACTTGTGCACATACAAACGAGACTTAAAACAGACAAACAAACATTAATACATATAAGTTAACGTGTGTGTATATCTGACTGTATTGGATCGCTTGTTCGTTTAGTCGGCCAGCATCTGTATTGTTCCAACATCTGTTGCGACAAGGCATTTATACCCTTGATATATAACTACACATCGTTATTAAAATCATAACGACCGAACCTGACTTCGAAATTTACCAGCGATATATTAGATTATATATACCTTTTAATCATACTCTCGGCCCCTTCGACCTGCGACTCGTTAAATGTACATTCACGTACTCCCGAGACAGGTCATCTTCCCGCTATCTGTATAATCAATTGGTTAATTTAATCCAAAATACATCGTTTTCAGGAAAGGAAGAGATTGTGGGCTTAGTTTGAGGTTGAAACAATGAATATCACATCATAATAAGCCCACGTTTCTTGCCTTGTTGCCTATTTTTTAGTCTGAATTAGACTTGGGGTAGCAATCCAACAACCTGTATTGTGTGCCTTAACTTTTGGTCGGCTCCGACTCGACCTGGAATAGCACTTCAACCTGTGTGCCTAAACTTTTGGGAATAGCACATATAACCCATCCTTTCAGAACCTCCTGATAAGGACCCAGGTGCACGCGCGCCCTGGTAACGATTCTCAATACAGATCAGATATATTAATGCACATTATTCTACTCAGCCATGATCTCAATATTGGACAACATTCTGTAATATTCACCTGACACAGAGAAAAGCGGGAAGGTTTCAATTCCTTTCCATACATTTTGTCGACCATCCTATTATACTCACTTTTCTCTGTATAGTTGAATGATACAGCACGCCGGGAGGACGCAAAAAGTCCGTCACAAGTTCGTAGACGCCAATTGTGGGATATTTGTGGATATCCTGATGAAGAATGTCTCAGTCAACCGAGGCTTGGATAATAACAAGGTTTATTAACCAAACAGATAGAATACATAGAGAGAATGGCTGAGGCTCTCGCCCCAGGTGATCAGCTGAAATCCCCCAGGTAAGAAGCCGAAATCCCCCAGGTAAGAAGCCTTGATTGTGGTCGGGAAGAGCCCTTTATAGTTCAACAAAGGGGGTGTGTGGTCCCATTTGATAGGTCAGATGGGGGGGAGGGGGTACAGGTTTGGGGGACACAGGGGAGGGGGGTGTCTTATTCCACAGAGAGGGGGGGGGCACAGGTAAGGGGATATAGGGGAGGGGACTATATTTACATGAGAACATTATATATTATACCACACCATTTACCATCCGTTTACCATTAATTAATAATCCGCTTGCGGATGGTCAGTGTTAGTGAAGGATAAGCGTTTTTTTATTACGAATAGTTAGTCAACTAGGTGGTGCAAATCGTTTAACTATAGGACCCAGTAGCTAGCATCTCTTAACCCTAACTAACTCTAACCTTACTGCGGCACGGTGGTGTAGTGGTTAACACTGTCGCCTCACAGCAAGAAGGTCCAGGGTTCGATTCCCGCTTGGGGACCAGGTTTCCATGATGCCAGGTACCCAGGTGGGGTATCTCCCGGGCCTTTCTGTGTGGAGTTTGCATGTTCTCCCCCCGTGCTCGCAAGGGTTTCCTTTCCGATAAGATAAACCCAATGGAAAAACATGCACACACAACAGATCGCTGACGCTGTTGCGTCCTTGACGAAGACGGGCAGGAGCACTTGGATTGGTCCCCGGGCGCATACCTCGCCGACGCCCTGTCTGCTCCCGGCTGCCCTTGGGGGGGAAGGACGACGGGATGGGTTAAGCGCAGCAGAGCTCAATCGCATCGGCGACTGAGAAAAAAAGACTGTGTGTGTGTGTATTACAGTGTGTGTGTGCCGCTCCCATTGCATGTCCCAGTTTGTTGCATGCCGCATTATATTATTATTATACTGGACACCTCACGCCCCACAATGAGCACAACTAGAAATGTAAACTGACGACTCCTGTAGGAAAGAAAGCAGAGGGAACTAGAGAGAGAGATATATGGAGAGGGGGAGGGAGAGAGAGGAAGAGGGGGAGAGAGAGAGAGAGGGAGAGAGAGAGGGAGAGAGAGAGGGAGAGGGGGAGAGAGAGAGAGGGGGAGGGAGAGAGAGGAAGAGGGGGAGAGAGGGAGAGGGAGAGAGAGGAAGAGGGGGAGAGAGAGAGAGGGGGAGAGAGAGGGAGGAAGAGGGGGAGGGAGAGAGAGGAAGAGGGGGAGAGAGGAAGAGGGGGAGAGAGGAAGAGGGGGAGAGAGAGGGAGAGAGGGAGAGAGAGGAAGAGGGGTAGAGAGAGAGAGGGGGAGGGAGAGAGAGGAAGAGGGGGAGAGAGGGAGAGAGGGAGAGGGAGAGAGAGGAAGAGGGGGAGAGAGAGAGAGGGAGAGAGAGGAAGAGGGGGAGAGAGGAAGAGGGGGAGAGAGAGGAAGAGGGGGAGAGAGAGAGAGGGAGAGAGAGGAAGGTTTCAGGATTCATTTTCAGTTTACAGCATGTTTCCTCACAATGCTGACAGTGTGTCTAGTGCTTTGATGGTCGAGTCAATTCAACTATAGGATCACTCTCCTCGGGACCCTGTAACTAGACCAGGAGAGTTAACACAACACGGTAAACACAACCTCCAGTCATGGATATTTAGGAGAGAGCCAAAGAGACTGAGGAGACTCATTAAAATATCCTGTGATCCGAGCACGTGGTGTCAAAGCCACGGCCAAGAGATACAGTATTAAAGCGTTGCGCAGGTGACTGTGATCCGAGCGACATAGAAGCATACAGCCAAGAGGTACAGTATTAAAGCATCGCGCAGAGAGAGAGAGAGGGAGAGAGAGAGAGAGAGAGATACATGGGAAAGAGCAACATATAGCAACATAGAGCACACAGCCAAGGGATACAGTATTAACAACTCGTTAATCCATAACGTGTTATCGATCGATTGAGTGTGTATCTACTAGTGTGTCCTTTTTGGTGTGGGAGGAAATCTTGAGTACCTGGAGGATAACCCACATGGGGGAACATGCGACCTCCACGCAGAAAACCATGATCTCAACCAGCGCCACGAATAATGAGGTGGAAATACAGTGCAGCTCGTTGGCTGACTGTAAACGTAGAGGCGTCCCTCAGGTTTGAGACAAACTGGATGGGAGACGTGTGAGTTATCGCAGTTCTGGACAGAGAGACACGCCCACAGGCCCGCGAGGGTAATTATCTGGATCGTATCGGTAACCGCAGCCCGTATCAATAGGCAGAATCGATATCATCAGTACTGTATTTAATCCATTCTGGGCATCTGTTGACTCTTCTTGTCTTTGATGGAGTGACTGACGGACAGGTCATCAGCCCTGCAGGAGATTAGAGTGTGTTCTATAGACTCATTAGTGGACTTAACCCCCCCCCCCCCCTCTCCTCTGCTCTGCTCTCACTTTTCTGTGTGTCAGAGAGAGAGAGAGAGAGAGATGGGAAAGGGACAGAGAGAGAGATGTGAACGAGACAGAGAAAGAGACAGACAGAGAGAGATGGGAAAGGGAGAGAGGGAGAGAGAGAGAGAGATACATACATACATACATACATACATACATACATACATACATACATACATACATACATACATACATACATACATACATACATACATACATGGGGAAGAGACAGAGAAAGAGAGATGGAGAGAGAGAGACACACGCAGAGAAAAGTGGAAAAAGAGATGAAAAGAAGGAGAGGGGAGAGATAGAGAGAGAGAGATACATAGGGAAGAGACAGAGAGACAGATAAAGAGAGATGGAGAGAGAGAGAGACACACACAGAGAAACGTGGAAAAAGAGATGAAAAGAAGGAGAGGGGGGAGAGGAGAGGGAGAGAGAGAGAGAGATACATGGGGAAGAGACAGAGACAGAGAAAGAGAGATGGAGAGAGAGAGACACACACACAGAGAAAAGTGGAAAAAGAGATGAAAAGAAGGAGAGGGGGGAGAGTCTGTCTGAGAGAGAAACAGGGAAAATGTGTGTGAGATATAGTGAGAGATGGATATATATACAGTAAGAGAAGGAACTGGACAGAGCGATGATGATGATGATGCCAGAGAGAGAGAGAGAGAGAGAGATAGAGAAAAAGAGAGAGAGAGAGCTGTCGGCCTCTGGAGAGCAGAGCTAGATGTTTAGATGTTAGCAGGAGCAACAGTAGGGTCACGTACAGAGAACAGTCCTATTCGTGTGGGTGTATGTATGTGTGTTTGATTTAGGACACCATTTGGGACACATTGTGAATACATACCAGTTGATTAGGGACAAAACAACCATCTGTAAGGAAAATGCTGACTTTCATGATAGGGGTTGAGATAAAAGCCCTATAACAGGATACACATTGTGCCATTCCAATGATTTGTTGGAACACAACTGGAAATCAGAGCCTCGAGACCTGAATCTAGGATTCCTTTTTGAGTCGTCTCGGTTGACTATGAATTACTTTGTCGACTCCGTGGGTTCGTAGAATTTCTGTTTGAGTTATTAAATGTTTTATTAAATTTGTATTTAACCTTTATCTAACCAAGCAGGTCGGTTAAGAACAAATTCTTATTTTCAATGACGGCCTAACAAGAGGACAAAAGGTCCCCTGGAAGGGTAACAGGGAAAGGGGACAAAAAATGTCAATAAATAAATAGAAAAGAGACAGATGATACATACATCACAGGGGTAAGGGAAATAATTAAAACACACATCAAACAACCAAATATTGTTGAGATTACAAAGGGCATACATGAAGAACAGTCAAATTACAGTTGGGCTGGGTGATAGTTGCGTGTAAAATGCAATAGAGTCCTTAAGAGTAGTAAGGGGGATCAATTCGACGCTACGCTACAGTAAAAAAGTTTAAAGAATAAAGACCAAACACTATATAA
>NC_140170.1:69274902-69299902 GCF_963971535.1 Notolepis coatsorum
TTGACTATTCTAAATCCTTGCTCCACAATGGTGGAACGAACTCCCCACCACAGTTAGGACCCGACCAATTTTCCGCCGTTGACTAAAAACAATCAATAATATTATGTGGAAAAAGAAACAACTAAACTTCGTTAATACTAACCTTTTACTACCATGCTCTTTGCTACTAAGTAATCTACCTTGACTATATTACTGCCTACTATACTAATATGTCTTTACTACTATGCACTCAAGACTGTATCACTCATGTTCGACACTGTTTGACGAACATTGTTGTACCCTTCCTGCTGATCTGTTGTCTGTTGTTATCGCTTTGGATAAAAGTGCGAGCTAAATGACTAAATGTAAATGTAAAATAGGCTAACATTTATTGTTTTTAACTTGTATTCGGTTCATATGTTTTGCCCCCATTAGAAGTCTTCAGTCTGTCAGTTTTGGCCGCCACACTGCTTCCTGTTTACTTCTTACCAGGGCATCTGTGGGGTATTAAAAAGTCTTAAATCTGATTTGCACAGATATAAAAAAGCCTGGCTGTTGGGAGATGAAAATAGCATTAAATATATGTTTTTTTTGCGGTGCTACCGGGAGCTCGGTGCGTCTGGTGAGAGCTTGTATGGAACACGTGAGAATTTAAATTGGCGTGTAAGTGCAGCCGTCATTTCAGTGTCGCTATGTGTTATAGGTTTTTTTTGCCAGTATGGTCTTGAAATTGGTATAACAAAAAGTTGGTTTTAAAAAGGTCTTAAAAGAAAACGCCGGGGCGCCAGAGTGGCGCACCACGTAACGCACTGCAATGCAACTCCCGGACCCGGTAACCTTTGCCGAATGTCTCCTCCCCATATCTTCTCCCATCCTTCCTCCAAAAAAATTATTAAAAAAAATTATAAAAAGCACACGCCAACATTTTTGGGAAATTGGCTTACGGTCTTCTCCAGAGAGAGACAAGAAGATAGATACCAGTCTCCTCTCTGTGCGTTCAGTAGAAAGCTATCTGGCTGCATGTTAGCCTAGCTTAGCACAATGAATGGAAGCGGACAGTGCCGGTTAGCCTAGGCGTTGTCCAACTAACACCTCTCCCGAAGGCTAACCGGTCATGTCCGCTTCCATTCATTGTGCTATATTATCTTAACAGGTTTTTCTCACGTCTCTCTCACTCTTTCACCATAAATCCTCCGCTCCTCTGCTGACCTCTCTGCTGTCGTCTCTAATGCCGTCGTTTCATCCCTCGCTCCTCAGCCTCCCGCGCGTCCCTTAAGCCTTTATCCTCCATCATTATCAAAACCGGTCCCTCCCCCTCTCCTCCCTCCCTCTTCACCTTTGACCTTTCACATCAGCGCTCTCCCCCTCAGCCACCTTACCCCCTGACGCCTCTCCTCCCTCCCCCCTCTCTCCACCCTCCCTCTCTCCCCCCTCCCTCCCATCCTCTCTCCCCCTTCCCTCTCTCCCCCTTCCCTCTCTCCTCCCTCCCTCTCTCTCCCTTCTCTTCTTCCGCCTCCCTTTATCCCCTCCCTCTCTCCTCCCTCCTCTCTCCCCCTTCCCCCCTTCCTCCCTCTCTCCTCTGTCCTTCCTTTCTCCCCCCCTCCCTCTCTCGCCACCCTCCCTCTCTCCCCCTTCCTCCCTCTCTCCTCTGTCCTTCCTTTCTCCCCCCTTCTCTCCCTTCCTCCCTCCTCCCTCTCTCCACCGTCTCTCCTCTGTCCTCCCTCCTCTCCTCTCTCTCCACCCTCCCTCTCTCCTCTCCTCCCTCTATCCTTTCCTCCCTCTCTCTCCTCTCCTCTCTCCTCTCTCCCAGTCCTGAATGAGACAGATGCTGAACACGTGTTGAGATCCGCTCCTCCATCGTTCTTCCACGCTTGTCCCTGTTGCTTACTTCACCAGCTCAGCCTCTGCTTTTATTCAAACCAGTCTCTAGACCTCGTTATGGTTGCAGTGTTATGTGAAGAGAAATAATCCTGAGGCAAATATCTCTTTCAGTCAACTTAATTCACCCTGAAGCTGTAGCTCAGCAGCGCCAGAGCCCCGTCTAGACTGGACCGGCCCCAGTTAGTATTAAGAACATCTTAACCCACTTCTTGGGGTAAAGCACGTGTGAGTTAATGCTTATAGACGGTGACGTAGGTTGAGGGGAGCGTTGTAGGAGTGAGACGTTGAGTCATGGTGTCCTATTCAAACAACCCAGCGGCCAGTCTGTTGTTATTCCATCTTTTTCCCCCCTAACAAATCTCTTAATTACATCGATATTGTGTCAGAACAGTATTATACTTGTAGGTGAAGTATTTACCTACCTTGTTAAGGAGGTAGAGCAGTTCGATTCCCGCTCCTCCCGGGCAGCGTGTCGAAGTGTCCTTGAGCAAGACACTTAACCCCTAACTGCTCCCGATGAGCAGGTCGGCACCTCGCATGGTCACCTCCGCCGTCAGTGTGTGAATGAGTGAATGGGTAAAAATGTGAGGAACAAATTGTAAAGCGCTTTGGATAAAAGCTGCTATATACAGTAAATGCGCCATTTACCATTTCGTTTAAATCTTGTAATCCATGCATCCATGTTATTGTTTTCAGAAAATCTTAGTTAACCCTTTCACTACCACACTACAGAAGGTTAACCTTTCACTACCACACTACAGAAGGTTAACAATCTGTAGTGTGGTAGTGAAAGGGTTAACCGTCTGTAGTGTGGTAGTGAAAGGGTTAACCTTATGCAGTGTGGTAGTGAAAGTGTTAACCTTCTGAAGTGTGGTTGTGAAAGGGTTAACCCTTTGTTGTGTGGCAGTGAAAGGGTTAACCTTCTGTATTGTCGCGGTTAAAGGGTCAACCCTTTGGTAGTGTAATAGTGAAAGGGTTAAGAAAAGATTGTGCCAGTAAGACATTGTCATGTTGATACGTGAAGATTCTGTTTTGGCAAAACAGAGTTTGTTTATAGTAGCGACACCTAGTTTGCTCATTATTTTTCTTTAGTCTTTAATAAATCCATGTATTTGACTTAACTTGGTTCCAAAACTAAACCAGCAAATAGAACCCAGCCCTTCTGCTGATGTCACTTCAAATATCATTAACGCCCTGCTCTGTCATAGACATAGTACTGTTTCAATACAACAGTTTTACTGGTCGTTTTAATGTGATTTGTATCATCTGATTACACCAGGAGGTGTTAAGTGACCGCTCTTTAAGTGACCGCTCTTTAAGTGACAGCTCTTTAAGTGACAGCTCTTTAAGTGACTGCTCTTTAAGTGACAGCTCTTTAAGTGACCGTTCTTTAAGTGACTGCTCTTTAAGTGACTGTTCTTTAAGTGACTGTTCTTTAAGTGACCGCTCTTTAAGTGACCGCTCTTTAAGTGACTGCTCTTTAAGTGACTGTTCTTTAAGTGACTGCTCTTTAAGTGACTGTTCTTTAAGTGACTGCTCTTTAAGTGACCGCTCATTAAGTGACCGTTCTTTAAGTGACTGCTCTTTAAGTGACTGTTCTTTAAGTGACTGCTCTTTAAGTGACCGCTCATTAAGTGACTGCTCTTTAAGTGACTGCTCTTTAAGTGACCGCTCATTAAGTGACTGCTCTTTAAGTGACAGCTCTTTAAGTGACAGCTCTTTAAGTGACTGCTCTTTAAGTGACTGTTCTTTAAGTGACTGTTCTTTAAGTGACCGCTCTTTAAGTGACCGCTCTTTAAGTGACTGCTCTTTAAGTGACTGTTCTTTAAGTGACTGCTCTTTAAGTGACTGTTCTTTAAGTGACTGCTCTTTAAGTGACCGCTCATTAAGTGACCGTTCTTTAAGTGACTGCTCTTTAAGTGACTGTTCTTTAAGTGACTGCTCTTTAAGTGACCGCTCATTAAGTGACTGCTCTTTAAGTGACTGCTCTTTAAGTGACCGCTCATTAAGTGACTGCTCTTTAAGTGACAGCTCTTTAAGTGACTGCTCTTTAAGTAACAGCTCTTTAAGTGACCGTTCTTTAAGTGACTGCTCTTTAAGTGACCGCTCTTTAAGTAACAGCTCTTTAAGTGACAGCTCTTTAAGTGACAGCTCTTTAAGTGACTGCTCTTTAAGTGACCGCTTTTTAAGTGACAGCTCTTTAAGTGACTGCTCTTTAAGTGACAGCTCTTTAAGTGACAGCTCTTTAAGTGACCGCTCTTTAAGTAACTGCTCTTTAAGTGACAGCTCTTTAAGTGACAGCTCTTTAAGTGACAGCTCTTTAAGTGACCGCTAATCCTGCTTTGTGAAACAGCAATACTCCCCATGGCTAGTGAGTGAGTGAGTGAGTGAGTGAGTGAGTGAGGCAAGAACCCACACACTGCTAACTGACAACGAGAACAAATCCCATAAAGTTACACAAATATACAGTAGCTTTTTTTTATTTTCAGCATGCTCAAAAAAAGCACACAGAGCTGTATCTTCTGCAGTGTCACCAGCGCACTCAGACAGACGGACAGGAACCATGTGTGTGAGTGTGTGCGTGTCCGAGTCCACCAGTGTGTGTTTGTGTTCCCTGATGAGTCATCAATCAATGTTGACTCCCTCTTCTCCTCTTCCTCCCTCGCTCATCCTCTCTCTCTCCTTCACTGCACCGCCCCATCTATCTATCTCTCTCTCTTTCTCTCTCTCTCTCGCTCTCTCTCTCTCTATATATATATATATATATATATATATATATATATATATATATATATATATATATATATATATATATGTTTTGCTGTCATCATTTATAACCCAAGCTATAACCGTAGCCTCCACCTCCACGGCCCTCAGGTCCTCCACCACTCTATCTGTCCCCCGTCATCAGCCCTCCCCCTCAGGATAACTGGCTCCTGATGGATAACAAACTGGCTCCTAATTGACTGCAGGGATGGGTGGAGAGGTGGATGGATGGGCGGACAGAGAGGAGGATGGACAGACGGAGGGATGGATGGAGAGATTGCTAAGAGGGTTAATGGATGGATAATCTCATACTCCTAGACTTTTGCACTTACATCAAGCTATGTGATGGCAAGCTATCAGGTGGCAAGCTATGAGATGGCAAGCTATCAGGTGGCAAGCTATGAGATGGTAAGCTATCAGGTGGCAAGCTATGAGATGGTAAGCTATCAGGTGGCAAGCTATGAGATGGTAAGCTATCAGGTGGCAAGCTATATGTGATGGTAAGCTATCAGGTGGCAAACTATGTGATGGTAAGCTATCAGGTGGCAAGCTATGGGATGGTAAGCTATCAGGTGGCAAGCTATGAGATGGTAAGCTATCAGGTGGCAAGCTATGAGATGGTAAGCTATCAGGTGGCAAACTATGTGATGGTAAGCTATCAGGTGGCAAACTATGTGATGGTAAGCTATCAGGTGGCAAACTATGTGATGGTAAGCTATCAGGTGGCAAACTATGTGATGGTAAGCTATCAGGTGGCAAGCTATGGGATGGTAAGCTATCAGGTGGCAAGCTATGTGATGGTAAGCTATCAGGTGGCAAGCTATGAGATGGTAAGCTATCAGGTGGTAAGCTATGAGATGGTAAGCTATCAGGTGGCAAGCTATGTGATGGTGAGCTATCAGGTGGCAAGCTATGTGATGGTGAGCTATCAGGTGGCAAGCTATGGGATGGTAAGCTATCAGGTGGCAAGCTATGAGATGGTAAGCTATCAGGTGGCAAGCTATGGGATGGTAAGCTATCAGGTGGTAAGCTATGAGATGGTAAGCTATCAGGTGGTAAGCTATGAGATGGTAAGCTATCAGGTGGCAAGCTATGAGATGGTAAGCTATCAGGTGGCAAGCTATGAGATGGTAAGCTATCAGGTGGTAAGCTATGAGATGGTAAGCTATCAGGTGGCAAGCTATGTGATGGTGAGCTATCAGGTGGCAAGCTATGTGATGGTGAGCTATCAGGTGGCAAGCTATGGGATGGTAAGCTATCAGGTGGCAAGCTATGAGATGGTAAGCTATCAGGTGGCAAGCTATGGGATGGTAAGCTATCAGGTGGTAAGCTATGAGATGGTAAGCTATCAGGTGGTAAGCTATGAGATGGTAAGCTATCAGGTGGCAAGCTATGAGATGGTAAGCTATCAGGTGGCAAGCTATGAGATGGTAAGCTATCAAGTGGTAAGCTATGTGATGGTAAGCTATCAGGTGGCAAGCTATGAGATGGTAAGCTATCAGGTGGCAAGCTATGACAACTGGGTGGATGGATGGATGGATGGATGGATGGATGGATGGATGGATGGATGGATGGATGGATGGATGGATTAATGGTTCGGTGACAGTCGCACATTATCGATGTAGACTTGAGTCTTGAAATTAATCAACGTCGTCACATTAATCTCTCTCTCTCCCCCTCTCTCTCTCCATCTCTACCCCTCTCTCTCTCCCTCCCCCTCTCTCTCTCTCTCTCTCTCTACAGAGTAAGGAGGTCGGCATACAGCTACAAGAGGATCTGATGAAAGTTCTTAACGAGCTTTACACGGTGAGAGAACACCTGCTACAGACACAGACACACACACACACACACACACACACACACACATACACACAGTGTTACTCCTCTGTCTGTCACGCTTGGATGAGTACACACACAGTAATGCGTTGTGTACATCCGTATTGATTCTGTAGGCGTGTTGACAAGACCTCCTGAAGGTCAAACCTCCCGTCAGCTGCTAGGTGTCCCAGTCTTCTCACGCTGTCACACGCTGCTGCTTCTACATACATGTAGGACGGGGAATAAATACTGTTATTGTCTTTTATATAACAATATGTATCTGTTGCAATCCATGCTGTTTTCATGCTAGCTCCGGGCTAGTTAGCCCCAAATTAATGCAAAGGCAATGGGGGTCGAGCGTCTGTCTGTACAAGCTGATTGATTAGGTTAGGTTAGATTAGATTAGATTAGGTTAGATTAGGTTAGATTAGGTTAGGTTAGGTTAGAGTAGGTTAGATTAGATTAGAGTAGGTTAGATTAGGTTAGGTTAGATTAGGTTAGATTAGGTTAGATTAGGTTAGAGTAGGTTAGAGTAGGTTAGATTAGATTAGAGTAGGTTAGATTAGGTTAGATTAGGTTAGAGTAGGTTAGATTAGATTAGAGTAGGTTAGATTAGGTTAGGTTAGATTAGGTTAGATTAGGTTAGGTTAGGTTAGGTTAGATTAGATTAGGTTAGATTAGATTAGATTAGAGTAGGTTAGATTAGATTAGGTTAGGTTAGGTTAGATTAGATTAGAGTAGGTTAGATTAGATTAGATTAGAGTAGGTTAGATTAGGTTAGGTTAGATTAGATTAGATTAGAGTAGGTTAGATTAGATTAAAAGGGTGGCATCCAACCAGAGTACAAATGTAACGGTAAAGTGCAACAGCAATATACAATGCACAGGTGATCAAACTGGGTCTAAAATATATAAATTAGGACCAAGACAACTGCAACCTACTTGTGGTGCTCTGTGGTGGAGTAGATTCCCCTCGTCTGCAGTCAGCCTTCGCAGACAGGAACTTGACCTTGCATTGGTTTGTGGCAAACTGGCCGGAGCTGGTATGAGGAACGGCACGTGTTGTGCTCAGAAAGGCCTCCACCGATTAACAACAAGACTTTGAAGAGATCACAGCTATCCCTTTAAAGCGACAATGTGTAATTCACCAAGTTCTGGAGTGTGAGCAAACTGAGAGCACCGACGCTTCGGCACGGCACTCTGCTCACGGCTCTGGCCTCAGACGGTCTGGTGAGACACAACACTAAGCACAAGTTTTTTTTTTTTTTTATCCACTTTTTCTCCCCATTTTTAAATTTTTCTCCCATCTCAATTTCGTAGTATCCAATTCTTCCCTCCCCTGTCTTGAACGTTGCTAGACTATGCCTCCCACTGGTCGGCTGTAGTGAGGACCGAAGCCTTGCATCATGTGTCCCCTCCGGTACACGAGGAGGCAGCCTGTCCCATCTTTTCTCCGCAGCAGCTCGATCTCTCAGTGGCGAGGAGTAACGCGTGGGAGGCTCACGCTGCCCCCGATACTTCCTGCTTCCGTCGCACCAGCGTCACCAAACCGACCTGTAGGAGTCGCTGTCCACAACGTCCAATCCCCACCCACCGGCTTTCCCACCCTCTAACACTTGCCAATTGTGTTAGTATGAACGGCCGGCCAAGCCGGTAGCAACGCAGAGAGCTGGGCTCGATACCAGCATCTCCTGCATTAGAGGCGAGCGCCTTGCCCACTGCGCCAATCAGCCGCCCACTAAGCACAAGTTTCAAGTTAAACATTTAGTTATATTTGTCACATATACAGGTACATAATAATAATAAATACATTAAATTTTTTAACGCGCTTTATATTTGTAACAATCTCAAAAGTGCTACATGAAAGGAGATAAAGATAAAACATTTCAAATGAATAAAACAGCCAATGAAATGAAATAAACATTCAGATCAAAGTCAGCTCTTGCAGCTAAAAAAGAAAAGATCACGTTTTTTAAAACAACACAAGGCATCAGTGTAGGTCCATTTAGGCAAATGCCTTGTTAAAAATAAATGTTTTTAGTCCCCTTTTAAATGCCTCAACGTGGACTGTGGTGCTCTCAGATGGCACTGTGGTGCATAATGTGCATTACAGTGACATGCTTGGTTCTGTATGACCCTCCTGAGATTGTGCTTGAAAAATATACAATATACAAAACTAAAATGTACAAAATGCAAAAAAAATACGAAATGCAAAGATGACGTATGGCTTAACCCTTTCACTGCCGCACTACCAAAACGGTTAACCCTTTTCACTGCGACAATTCACAGAAGGTTAACCCTTTCACTGCCACACAACAGCGGGTTAACCCTTTCACGGCCACATGACAGAAGGTTAACCCTTTACTATCACACAACCGACGGCGACCGTAAAGTAAAGGGTTAACCTTCTGTCGTGTGGCAGTGAAAGGGTTAATGGAGTAGCAGTGCAGCTCATTGTCGTGTGTCTCGCCAGACGGCCTGAGGCCAGAGGGGCGGAGCCTGCTGATTATTAAGTTGATTATTAATAGAAGATTAAATGAAAACAATTAGGAGGACGAGAGCCGGCGTTGCTGATTGGCCGACTGCACGCGTAGGTAGGTAGGACACGTAGCGGCTGCAGACGGTTCCGCTTGACGACATCAACAAGGTTCTTTATTACGGCTGCAGTGTTTTCCGATACGACGGCTGACCTGAAGTACAAACTGTTCCCATAGCAACAGAATCCCAGTGACACACGTCTATATACTGCCAGAGGGGGTTCAGACACACTGTGTGTGTGTGTGTGTGTGTGTGTGTGTGTGTGTGTGTGTGTGTGTGTGTGTGTGTGTATCTCTGTTCTGTTGTGTGTGTGTGTGTGTGTGTGTGTGTGTGTGTGTGTGTGTGTATCTCTGTTCTGTTGTGTGTGTGTGTGTGTGTGTGTGTGTGTGTGTGTGTGTGTGTATCTCTGTAGTGTGTGTGTGTGTGGCTTTAGGGTGTGTGGCTGTAGGGTTTGTGTGTGTGTGGCTGTAATGTTTGTGTGTATCGCTGTAGGGTATGTGTGTGTGTGTGTGTGTGTGTGTGTGTGTGTGTCTATCTCTGTAGTGTGTGTTTGCGGGCTAGGCTTCATACAACAGCAGGGGTCTAAACAGCAACCATCTAACCTGCTGTTTAACCAGCCAGGCTCGTAAAAGCAGCCTAATGCTGTAATTACATGTTAAGAGACAGGAATAAACCTAGCCTGGTACACACACACACACACACACACACACACACACACACACACACACACACACACACACAGACACACACACACACACACACACACACACACACACACACACACACACACACACACACACACACACACACACACACACACACACACACACACACACACACACACACACAGAGAGAGACCCACAGACAGTCAGACACACACACCAGTGGGTGTCCCCCCGTATTTGGGGAGGAGACTGGTATTAGTGGAGAGCGGCATAATGATGGGCCTGACGGTGGTCACAGGGATAATGCTGACACTGCACACACACACACTACACATGCACACACACACACTACACATGCACGCACACACACTACACATGCACACACACACACTACACATGCACACACACACACTACACATGCACGCACACACACTACACATGCACGCCCACACACTACACATGCACGCACACGCACATACACACACGCACATACACACACGCACATACACACAATGCACATACACACAGCTTTTCCATGTGTTTAGTGCACGTCATACCCAGTCACTGTCCAGGAACACATTAGTGTGTGTGTGTAGTGTGTGTGTGTGTGTGTGTGCGTGCACCACTACGCTGAGTATGAGACTCAACATTCCCTGGCAGGGCAGTGGAATGTCGGAGCGCTGAGCCTCTACAGAACGCATGGTCCTGGCATTCCAAGGAACGTGCCTGACGTCGAGCTTGCATGGACTAGGAGTGTGCGCGTGTGTGTGTGCGTGTGCGTGTGTGTGTGTGTGTGTGTGTGTGTGTGTGTGTGAAAGCACAGCTGCAGTGCTCCTTTCTGTCTGAAGGATGTGACCTGCTTTAATATACAGTTGAGAAACATTCTTGATACAAAGGTAACAAGAGAGAACACACAACTGGAATGTACACACACACACACACACACACACACACACACACACACATTGATCTCTCTAAAGGTCTCTTGCTTCTTCCCCCTCTCTCCTTTATTCTCTCTCCCTCTTAACTGCCTCCATCTCTCCCTCTTTCTTTCTCTCCCTCTTTCTTTCTCTCCCTCTTCCCCCCTCTCTCTCTCTCCTCTTTCTCCTCTTTCTCACCCCCTTTATCTCTATTTCCTCTCTTCCTCTCTCTCCCTCCCCTCTCTCTCTTCCCCTCTCTCTCCCTCCCCCCTACCTCTCTATCCCCCTTTCGTTCTCTCTCCTCCTCTCTATCCATCCCCATACCTCCCCCCTCTCTCTCTCCCTCCCCCTACCTTTCTCTCTCTCTCTCCCTCCCCCCTCTCTCTCTCCCCCTCCCCTTACCTCTCTCTCTCTCCCCCTAACTCTCTTTATCTCTCTCCCTACCCCTACCTCTCTCTCTCACCCTACCTCTCTCTCTTTATCTCTCTCCCTCCACCTACTTCTCTCTCTCCCTCCCCCTACCTCTCCCTCCTCTCTCTCTCCCTCCCCCCTACCTCTCCCTCCCCCTCCCTCCCTCTCTCCCCCCCATCCCCCTACCTCTCCCTCCCCCCCTCTCACCTCCCTCTCTCTCCCTCCCCCTACCCCCCCTCTCTCTCCCCCTACCTCTCCCTCCCCCTCTCTCTCCCTCCCCCTACCTCCCTCTCTCTCCCTCCCCCTACCCCCCCCCTCTCTCTCTCCCCCCCTCTCTCTCTCCCTCCCCCCCTACCTCTCCATCCCCCCTCCCTCCCTCTCTCCTCCCTCCCCCTACCTCTCCCTCCCTCTCCCTCTCCCCCCCTCTCCCTCCCCCTCCCTCTCCCTCCCCCTCCCCCCTCTCTCCCTCTCCCTCCCCCCTCCCCCCCTCTCTCCCTCCCCCCTCCCCCCCTACCTCTCCCTCCCTCCCTCCCTCCCTCCCTCCCTCCCTCCCTCCCTCCCTCTCCCCTCCTCCCTCTCTCTCCCCCCTCTCTCCCTCCCCCCTCCCTCCCTCCCTCTCCCCCCTCCCTCTCCCTCCCCCTCCCCCCTCTCTCCCTCCCCCCTCCCCCCTACCTCTCCCCCCTCCCCTCCCTCCCTCCCTCTCCCCCTCCCCCTCCCTCCCCTCTCCCCTCCTCCCTCCCTCTCCCTCCCCCCTCCCCTCCCTCCCTCTCCCTCCCCCCTCTCCCCCCCTCCCTCTCTCCTCCCAGGTGATGAAGACGTACCACATGTACAACACAGACAGCATCAACGCGGAGTCCAAGCTGAAGGAGGCTGAGAAGCAGGAGGAGAAGCAGATGGGCCGGTCGGGCCGGCAGGAGGACCGGCAGACGCCCCGCTCCCCGGACACCCTGGCCAGCGTGAAGACGGAGGAGAAGCACGTGCGCCGCTCCAGCGTCAAGAAGATCGAGAAGATGAAGGAGAAGGTAAGGAGGGAGGAGGAGGAGGACCGCTTCTGGTTGGGTTTCTGGGGCGAGGAAAGGAAAGGAATTGCAGTGATTCAACAATAGGCCAGGTCACTGTTTAACTTTAACAGGGTTCACACAAGGTCCTTGAAGTGCTTAAAGTGCTTGATTTTTTTACCAACAAATGTCAAGGCCTGGAATTCCTTGAAAACAGCCAATTTTTTTAACAAGGTGCTTAAAAGGTAATTGAAATTTAAATCAACCATTCGTGTTACAAAGGATCAGATTAAACCGAATATATATATTTATTGATTGATATATATTGCATAGTATTTGTATATCGTTTGATATCCCTTGTATATTCCTTGTACATATACACGGAATATCCCTTTAGCCTAGCACAGACCATAATATTTCATTCTCCTATTGGACAGCGGTCCACAGGCGCCAGAGCCGTGCCTCCAGAGTCAGGTTCAAAGTCACCGTCAAGGCATGTCTGTGCATGCCCGGCCTTGCCCAGGACTACGAGACAGAAATGAGGTTGGCACTAGTTTGTTCGCCGTGCATATAAATATGGCGCAGGTGAATACAGAAGCACTTAGTCAGAAGTCCAGAGTTACCAATAAGTTGAAGCCTCACCCACGATACTCCGTGCGGTGAAGTATGGCCTGTTTGGCCCCAAATAGAGCATTGAGACCGCGTGCGAATTAATAACTGAATTGTCAGAGTTTGGCGCTATACCGTCGAGTGCGACATATTTCTATTAAGTCAGTAATAGTCTATTTGTGTATAGTGTATCGTGCGGCTAAAGTTCTACAGTGACCAGCATCACCAACGCTTCCTCGTATCAGCTAGAGTGCTTATCCAGGCTGGGCTGCTTTCATGGCGCTTTCACCCGAGGAGACCTAGACGAGAACCGTGTGGACATGTACACTGGATTAATCTACCCGACGACTACATAGCCCTTTGCGGCTGGATTATATTTGCTTTGGTCCTGTGATTTATGGAGCGGAGAATCGCCGACGCCTACACGTGTGGGATTTACCCTGTGAGGAGCCAGGTCGAGTCGGCGCCTCAGAGAGCCTGAGGCCGGCTAGCTTTCTTCACTGTGGAGCTACAGTCTACGGAGAACAGCTGTATTCGTCTGTGGATCAAGAGACTATTGCACCGTCTCCTGTACTTGGAGTCTCCTTAGTCATCGTTGACCAGACGCTCTACTACCGACAGATCCTCTGCCCCTGCTGGCTTACAACCGGGGGGACCCTTCCAGTATCTCCCGCTATATATTACTAGTGTACCATAGATATAATTCCCTAAGATTCAGGTTGTATAATTACCTCCTGCGTAACCAGAGAATGGACATTCATTGTTGATTTGCCTACGCATATTCCTTTGCCTTATAAGCGCATCCAAAGTATACAGAGAAGTATATTATGTACCTTTTGCTGCAATAAATACTTGATTATACCTTTGTGTGGAACCGATTCAATGTGGGAAGTGTTCATCATATTTATATATCATGTACTGTATGGCCAGTAATTAAAGTACATAAAGCGGTAGTGGTTTAATGATACCATACTTATCAATACAGTCAGGGAATTGTACCCCTCAGTTAAAATTGGTCCTTCGAGCCGGAGAGTAACTAGTGTAATATTAATATAGTGGTATTAATATTGACATGGCCTATGATGAACACTCCACAAAACGGTTCTCCTAAAGTAGATCGCCCGCAGCGTAGACGGCAGACACCTCAGTACTTAGAGGATTACGTTGCCAATATACTACCTAGCTTTCTACAGACTGTAAACGCGGAAAAAGTAGATAGTAAAATTATGTCCGACCCTATCGACCAGGCTACCCCGCCAATAGAGGCCCTAGTGGGTTCTAACGTAACTGACCAAGCTCACGGTAGGGACCAGGAGGGACCCGACATGACTTTACCCCCCGCCAAGACCGAAGAAGTAGTCCCCGGAGAGCTCCAGGATAAAGACAGCCCTCCAGGGATGGAACTCTACCCGCTACAAGAAGAGGAGAGCACCCCGGAGATAGATCTCCAGGACTCGCCACAGGAGAACAGATCTCCAACGAGTACTGCCAGGAGCGGATCACCTCAACCAGCGTCTTCCCCCAGCGAGGCGGACAAGATGCTGGCACAGGCATTCCTCGCCAGCCTAGCAGCCTCAACAGAGCGCGATCGACTCCAAGCACAGACGCTTAGTGAGCGCGAACATTCTTCCATGGAAAGAGAACGCCTTCAGGCGCAGCAACGGAGCGACGAAGATCGTATACGTCAGACCACGTGAGCGGATCGGCGCGGCCGAGAAATCCGCTCTTCGCTCTTTAAAGCTTGGTCCGCTCCGCTAATCACTCATGTTGACCCCGCCCCCAAGTCGCTCTCCGCTCGCTCCCCGCTCACCTTGAATCGAGCGCTCCCCGCTCCCCGCGCCAGATCGCTCGGCAGTTTTTTTCTTCTTTTTTTGGAGCATGGTGTAAATGAGCTCAAACTACAACAGTCTACACCCCCTGGGCCCCTTAACAATTGTTTGTATTGAGCCGCATTGTAATTGTAGCCATTCTGCAATGTTAAATAACGTTGTTTATCCATTCACTATCTCTATTAAGCGATGATAGGCTAGCCGAGCCACAATGCTATGGTCGCTGCCATTAACGTTAGCATGTAAGCTAACGTCAACATCAATGGCGTCGATATACTTTTTCTAACTGGAGTGAGTGTGGGCGTCTCTACAGTGACAAAGCCTGAACGAACAGCCTATCACAGGTTCACCCTTCTCATTGGTTGAAAATGGCCTTCATGTTTGTACATCGCCATCTGTTGCTTTGGCATTGTACTGCATGTATATAATACATCAGTGTTAAACCACTGTGAGCGGCCTGGAGTGGATTGGAGCGGAGGAGAACTCTCGCTCCGGACGTCGCGCCGACTCATTTTAAAACCCACTCCTCGCTCACGTCAAAACCGGCCGCTCCGCGCCCCGCGCCGCTCACGCTCCGATCCGCTCACATGCACTGGTATACGTCTAGAGATTAGACGCCTTCAGACGGAAGAGAATATGGTAAGGGACCGGGCCGAAGCCCAGCGCGCCGCCGCCGAAGCCCAGCGCGCCACTGCCGGTGCCCAAAGAGAAGCAGAGCGCGACCTCGCTCTCACCAAGCGCGAAGCCGAGCGCGACCGATTACAAGCGCAGATAATGGAGCAGCTGATCACCAGGGCCACACCCCCTCCCTCCGCACGGGGTTCCAGGGCCTCGTCAAGACAAGGGTCAAGGGCACCCTCCCCTACCCGATCAAGCGACCCTGAGCCCGACCACCAGAGAGAGCCTATACCCCCCTCCGAACCCCTTCCCCGACCGGTCCAAGTGAGACCCAGCTACAAGGAAGAAACGGTCTACACCGCGGAGAGGCTAAATAGACGACTACAGGATCTAGAGGACCTGCCAGAGGAAGAAGAAGAGGGAGAGGAGGAGAGTCAAGCCCGACAGCAGCACAGTACTCCACAGGACCAGGAGGTCCAGTACAGCCCAGGCTCTACCCCCGCGGCTCTGCGCTACAGACCCCCGACTCAATTCACGGGTGAGCTTGACGCACGACCAGCCCCGAGGAATAGCACCTGGATACGCGGGCCATGGTACCCAGCAGGTACCAGCCCACCAAGAGGCGTAAGAGGAGACTCGCCTAGGAGGCCTCTCTTCCAACGCTCACCGATGTGCCAGCCATCCATGGCATCATACATTGGCACACCGACGTTTCCGGACTTCACCCACGAGAACAGAGCACAGTACACGGAGCTACGAATGTGCTTAGAGACAATGATGTCCGATGTAGCTGATGAACCGTACAAGTATGCTATCCTACTGAAGCACCTCAAGGTGCCCCGAGCGCACAATATAGCGCTGGCCTATGCCACCTCTACTACCCCATACACAGCGGCTCTAGCAGCACTCGACCAAAGATATGGACGCATATGGGACTACGTAATACAAGAGATAAGGCATATTGACCGCCTACCCCCAGCCACAGACAATCGCTCACTAGATGACCTGTCTATCAAGGTACAATCCCTGGTAGGGATGCTGGGGGCGCAAAGAGAAAAGGGTATGCACGAACTGTACGCAAACTCTAATGTCGAGAGGATTTTAGAGAAGCTTCCGCCCGCCCGACAAGAACGCTTCAGGCGGCAAAGAGACCACCGTGATCCTAACGGTCCCGAGCCATCCCTCCTAGACCTAGCCGACTTCCTGGCGAGAGAAGTCAACAGCCTACGGTTGGATACGTTCATGCGGAGCACCCCAAGCTCCAGAGAGGGACCTAGGAGAGCAAACGATGGCCGAAGATTGGTGACCGTCATGCACCAATCAGAATCAGTACCGAGCAGCAAGAACCACAGTACCCCCTCGATGAAAGAGAAGTGGAAGATGGTGTGCCCGTACTGCGAAAAGGAACACTGGTTGTCACAATGTGACACGTTCAAGAAGATGACCGCCGACGAGGTGAGTCAATGGATAAAGTCCAACCGACGCTGTTACCGATGTGCGCGCAGTCACATGGCAGCCGATTGCCGCTTAAAGAAGAGGTGTAGTCGGTGTGACGGAGCCCACCTAGATGTCCTACACGACAGTAACAGAAGAAAGCCTGCACCCTCAAGCAGCACAAAGGCAAGTGTTATGTACATTGACCCCGCCAGCAGCGGGGGCGCCCGGGTGCTCTTAAAGGTGGTCCGCGTAACACTGAGTTACCAAGATAAGGTCATGGACACTTACGCCGTCCTTGACGACGGGTCAGAGAAGACCCTTCTCCTCGCGTCCGCTGCGGCCCAGCTGGGGCTGCGGGGGAGCGAAAACCAGATGACGATTCGGACAATAAGAAGAGATCTAAAGACGATAAAGGGCGAGAATGTCTCCTTCACTATCGCAGCAAGCGGGCAGCCAGAGAGACAGTATAGGATTACTAACGCTTTCACCAGCCAAGAAATAGGCCTGTCGCAGTACACCTACCCCATCGCCAAGCTGATGGATAAATATGTGCACCTGCGTCAACTACCTATACCGCTCATAGACGGTGCCACCCCGACCCTGCTGATAGGCTCCGACCATGCAGACCTCATCGTCCCGATAGACCGGGTCCACACATGGCCCAGAGGCTGTCCTGCAGCAGTCGAGACCCGCCTAGGATGGACATTACAAGGCCCCCTCGCTAAGTCTCTTAACCGAACAGCAGCCACTAACTGCCTCCACTCCAGAGTGACAGAAGAAGACACCACCCTCCTACAGCATGTCGAGAGGCTATGGACACTAGAGACAATGCCCTTTAAGAACGAAAAGAAAGACATTCGTTCCAAGGAAGACATTTACGCTATAGCCCTCCTCGAGCAGGGGACAAAGAGAGTCAAAGTCAACGGAGTGATGAGATACGCAACTCCACTCCTGAGGCGAGAGGGTATGCCTACCTTCCACGCCCCAAAAGAAGCGACGGAGCGGTATCTATTGAACACAGAGCGGCGCCTAGCCAGAGACCCCGCTCAAGAGACTGTGTACCGCGCTGAGATTAACAAGCTAATCACAGCGGGACACATAAAGAAAATTGACATTAAAGAGGCCGATCAGACGACCGAATCATGGTATGTGCCGCACCACAAAGTCCACCACAACGGCAAGGATCGTATTGTGTTCAACTGCAGCTACCAGATCGGATCACAAAATCTGAATAAAGAGCTCTTGCCCGGCCCAACACTCGGCCCCTCTCTACTAGGCGTGTTACTACGTTTCCGCCAAGACAAGGTGGCCATCAGCGGCGACATCAAAGGGATGTTCCTGCAGGTGAGACTAGTGGAGGAGGACAAGCCCCTGCTGCGGTTCCTATGGAGAGAGAGGATCGGGGATGAGCAACCAGCCATCTATCAATGGGAAGTCCTCCCTTTCGGAACCACATGCAGCCCATGCTGTGCTACGTTTGCACTGCAAAAACACGTCGCAGAGGACCCAGCAGCTGATGAAGAGGTCCGACAAAGTGTAGGAAATAGTTTCTACGTGGACAACTGTCTGCAAAGCGTCTCGACGCCAGAAGAAGCCGAGGCCCTTCTACTCAAGCTCCGCGCCTCCCTGATCAAAGGCGGCTTTGATCTCAGGCAGTGGGCCAGCAGCGACCCGCAAGTATTGCGCAGCCTCTCCCCCGAGGACAAGGCAGCAAGCAGCGAGACCTGGATGGCGACCATCCCAGGAGAAGCCCAAGAAATGACATTAGGACTAGTCTGGCGCTTCAAAACAGACTCGCTCCATTATAAACACACACCCCTGACCAAGGAGCAGGGAAGGTCGACTGCACTACCGACCACCAGACGGAGTGTATACAGAACACTCGCCAGACAATATGACCCGTTGGGATGTATTCTACCTTACACCACCAGGGCAAAGATGATTGTAAGAGCGTTATGGGACAAGGACCAGGGCTGGGACGACCCCATACCCGAACACCTTGCATCCACATGGAGAGAGTGGGAGACGGAACTCAGCTCACTCCCAGGTGTCAACATACGCCGCAGCTACTCCCCACCCACAGTGAGGTCGGAGACGTGCCAGATGGACCTGCACGTCTTCAGCGACGCCTCCGAAGTAGCCTACGGTTCGGTGGCCTACTTGCGTGCCCGAGAGGAGGGAGGAGAAATACATACTGCTTTCATCCTGGCTCGCTCAAGAATAGCCCCACGAAAGCAACAATCTATCCCGCGTCTAGAGCTCTGTGCAGCCCTAGCAGGAGCGCAACTCGCCACGTTAATCCAACGTGAACTCACCATTCCGGTGCAAAGAACAATCTTGTGGTCAGACTCCACGACAGTACTCACATGGATCCGGTCTGATTCGTGCAGATACAAGGTCTTCGTGGGAGTCAGAGTCACAGAGATTCAAGATTTAACAGAAGTAGCAAGCTGGAGGTATGTGGACACAAAACACAACCCAGCTGACGTCATCACCCGGGGAATGTCCCTGGATGACCTCACCCGTCACAACCTATACAGTGACGGGCCAGAGTTCCTCAAGCTCCCGGAAGAAGAGTGGCCTACACCCACCCCACGGGAAGCGAGTAAAGAGGAGGCCGAAAACAAGAAATCTATGTTCTGTGGATTGAACACACTCGTCTCCACAGACCCCGACATAGACGATTGCCTCACCCTAGAGAGTGCGCAGCTAAAGACATTCCTGTGGCACCACCCAGAGGTTCAGCTCACTACTGACATTACAGCAGCTGACTACGAAGAAGCAGAACTTCTTCTACTACAACGAGCCCAGAGAGACTCGTTCCCCGATGAGCTAGACTGTCTACAGGGAGCAAAGCCCGTCCCATCAGACAGCAGACTGCTCCACCTAGCCCCCGAGAGCGACGCCCATGGTCTCATCAGAGTGGGTGGTCGTCTGCGGAGAGCTCCAGACTTACCGGATGACATCAAGTACCGTCTTAAACAGCCGACACAAGGTCACAGAGCTGATCATAAAGAAATACGACGAGGATGTGCATCACGCCGGGGCAGAGAGAGTCTTCGCGGAGATCAGACGTCGTTATTGGATACTGCAAGGGAGAGAAGCAGTGCGGCGCTTCCAGCGAACCTGTCTAGACTGTCGTAAATGGCGAGCGCAGCCCAGTATACCCCGGATGGCTGACCTACCTCCCTGTCGCCTCCGACTCGGCGACAAGCCTTTTCACTCCACCGGTATGGACTGTTTCGGCCCGCTGTATATAAAGAAAGGAAGAGGAACCGAGAAGCGGTGGGGTATTGTATTCAAATGCATGACCACCCGAGCGATGCATATAGAACTCCTTCCAACCATGAGCACAGACTCATTCCTTATGGCCTTCCGAAGATTCACATCGCGGAAAGGCAAACCGTCTATATTATTGTCTGATCACGGGACAAACTTCAAAGGCGGAGAAAGAGAGCTGAGAGAGAGCTTCCAAGCTATGGGCCCAGAACTTAAGACCCACCTCGCTCCATCCCAGATTGACTTCCAGTTTAATCCCCCGAACGCACCTCACTTCGGTGGAACTTGGGAACGAGAAGTACGTTCAATAAAGACAGCCCTGTACGCCGTGCTTGGGGCCCAGACCGTGGCGGAAGAAGTCTTAATGACAGTCCTCACGGAGATCGAGGGAGTATTGAACTCAAAGCCCCTCGGTTACGTCTCAAGTGATGTAGCAGATGTCGACCCAGTCACCCCCAACACACTCTTGATGGGGCGGCTGGACCCCGCGCTACCACAGACAATGTACAGGCCTGAAGAAGCGAACGGCCGAAGAATGTGGAGGTACAGTCAAGTATTGGCTGACAAGTTTTGGAACAGCTTCCTACTCCACTATCTACCGTCTCTACAGACCCGCCAGAAATGGGTGAAAGAGAGAGACAATTTGACAGAAGGGACAGTCGTCATGATTATCGACCAGTCACTACCCCGAGCTATGTGGCCGGCTGGCCGCGTAAGCAAAGTGATCACCGGTGCCGACGGAAAGGTCCGAGCAGCCGAAGTGCTCGTCCAAGGACGGATCTACACCCGACCCGTGGCGAGGCTAATAGAACTGCCAAGGCTCCCCGATACTATCGATGACGACCATGACCCCATGACTTTGTGAACTGCCCGACCCCTCACAACAGACATTGAGTAGTGGACAGTGCGGTTAATCTGTCTCTGCTTAGCTAATTAGGTGGGACTAATTAGGGTGCGGCTGTTACAAAGGATCAGATTAAACCGAATATATATATTTATTGATTGATATATATTGCATAGTATTTGTATATCGTTTGATATCCCTTGTATATTCCTTGTACATATACACGGAATATCCCTTTAGCCTAGCACAGACCATAATATTTCATTCTCCTATTGGACAGCGGTCCACAGGCGCCAGAGCCGTGCCTCCAGAGTCAGGTTCAAAGTCACCGTCAAGGCATGTCTGTGCATGCCCGGCCTTGCCCAGGACTACGAGACAGAAATGAGGTTGGCACTAGTTTGTTCGCCGTGCATATAAATATGGCGCAGGTGAATACAGAAGCACTTAGTCAGAAGTCCAGAGTTACCAATAAGTTGAAGCCTCACCCACGATACTCCGTGCGGTGAAGTATGGCCTGTTTGGCCCCAAATAGAGCATTGAGACCGCGTGCGAATTAATAACTGAATTGTCAGAGTTTGGCGCTATACCGTCGAGTGCGACATATTTCTATTAAGTCAGTAATAGTCTATTTGTGTATAGTGTATCGTGCGGCTAAAGTTCTACAGTGACCAGCATCACCAACGCTTCCTCGTATCAGCTAGAGTGCTTATCCAGGCTGGGCTGCTTTCATGGCGCTTTCACCCGAGGAGACCTAGACGAGAACCGTGTGGACATGTACACTGGATTAATCTACCCGACGACTACATAGCCCTTTGCGGCTGGATTATATTTGCTTTGGTCCTGTGATTTATGGAGCGGAGAATCGCCGACGCCTACACGTGTGGGATTTACCCTGTGAGGAGCCAGGTCGAGTCGGCGCCTCAGAGAGCCTGATGCCGGCTAGCTTTCTTCACTGTGGAGCTACAGTCTACGGAGAACAGCTGTATTCGTCTGTGGATCAAGAGACTATTGCACCGTCTCCTGTACTTGGAGTCTCCTTAGTCATCGTTGACCAGACGCTCTACTACCGACAGATCCTCTACCCCTGCTGGCTTACAACCGGGGGGACCCTTCCAGTATCTCCCGCTATATATTACTAGTGTACCATAGATATAATTCCCTAAGATTCAGGTTGTATAATTACCTCCTGCGTAACCAGAGAATGGACATTCATTGTTGATTTGCCTACGCATATTCCTTTGCCTTATAAGCGCATCCAAAGTATACAGAGAAGTATATTATGTACCTTTTGCTGCAATAAATACTTGATTATACCTTTGTGTGGAACCGATTCAATGTGGGAAGTGTTCATCATATTTATATATCATGTACTGTATGGCCAGTAATTAAAGTACATAAAGCGGTAGTGGTTTAATGATACCATACTTATCAATACAGTCAGGGAATTGTACCCCTCAGTTACAATTCGCATTGAATGTTTTGTTCATCCACGATCAAATTGTTCTGAATCAAGAAATAGCATTTTCTTTTATTTAAAGTTTACCGGTAACTAATTGTCAGAAATGGGTTTTAAGCCATAAATATTGGATACAAAAATGCATTTAAAAGTGAATTGGATCCTTTTAAATGCCCTTTTAAAATGAAAAATAGTGCTTGGAAAAGTAGTTTAAAGTCCTTGAATTTCATTTTGCAATGTCTGTGGGAAGGAACCCTGCTTTAATATTTACCAGGTATAGAAATTGTGCACACAGTCACGTATTAGGAAGAGAGAAGGACGAGTTATTCACCCAGGCGTCACAGAAGAACAGCTCCATGTTAAATGTTGAGAAACGCTACTGTTTACAACGCCCTCCTTAGAGGTTAACAAGCTCCTCCAGACAGACTGGGCTGTTTAGGTTCTTGTACCACCAAGCAGCCACAGTTAATGAGATAGGGATCAAGAGATAGGGATCAGGTCATTAGCTCCAAGCGTCAAATAATAGGTTTTATGTCCTGAAGGAGAAAGGAACACGTCCCTGGAGTGAAGGAATGACCGCCAGGGAGGAGGGGAGGGAGGGAGGGAGGGATGGGTCACTTTAATATACCTCCCCACCTGCTGTTAGCCTGACTTATTGTGTGTGTGTGTGTGTGTGTGTGTGTGTGTGTGTGTGTGTGTGTTTGTGTGTGTGTGTGTGTGTGTTATGAATGATGTATGAGTGTATGGCTCACTTATTGCTAACGTTGTCCACTGCAGCTGGGGTCTGTCAGAGCAACACTGTTGCTGCTGCACCTCCTATTATAGTAATCAATAGTCTGCCATGTTCATGCTAACATGTACATTATCTCTCTCTCTCTCTCTCTCTCTCTCTCTCTCTCTCTCTCTCTCTCTCTCTCTCTCCCTCCCTCCCTCTCTCTCTCTCTCTCTCTCTCTCTCTCTCTCTATCTCTCTCTCTCTCCATCTCTCCCCCTCTCTCTCTATCTCTCTCCCTCTCCCTCTCTCTCTCTCTCTCTCTCTCTCTCTCTCTCTCTCTCTCTCAGAGGCAGGCTAAGTACACAGAGAACAAACTGAAGGCTATTAAAGCCAGGAATGAGTACCTGCTGGCTCTGGAAGCCACCAACAGCTGTGTCTTCAAGTACTACATCCACGACCTCTCTGACATCATAGACGTGAGTCGAAACGCACATGCACGCACGCACACACACACACACACACACACACACACTCACATACTCACATACTCACTCACTCACTCACATACTCACTCACTCATACACACACACAGGTCTTTTCCATTGTGTTTGTGTTTTTTTGCCCTGTTTTCAGACCAGCGCTGGCCCCTCAGCCAGTCACCTCCTATTAGCCTCAGTGATTTTTAATGAGGACCACCCCCGCAACCACCCTCACCCTTCACTCTTCCCCTCTCTCTCATTCCTCTCCTCTCCTCTCCTCCCCTCCCCTCTCCTCCCCTAGTGCTTGTCTCAGTAAAGCCAGGCATGTTGTAGCTGAGTCTAGGGCTGAGCCCGAACGTTCTGACCTTTGTTCGTTAGGTTGGCATTCGCATCTTAATTAATGGGTTTGAACCTCCGCTTTTTTATTTTTCTTTATTTTACACGAAAAATATGTATCAGAATGTGATATATATATCAGAATATCACAGTACTATGTTGTGTTTACAATCATTCGAAAGTCAAGAGCAAACACAGACACAACAACACAGTCTAGTCGGGATGAGGAGGGGTCAATCATGCAAAAAAGAGAGTTGAGTGACTCACACTCACCCGTCTTATTTCATAATACAATGTTTCCGAATGGACGTTTGGATTAAACCAAGTGTATGCAGTGATGCTTTCCCAGCGGAACACAAGTTACTTAACGCTACACGGGTATGTTATGCACGTTAATTAAGCTATGCACGTTTAGCTGGCTAACGTTTAGATAGCAGGAGCCGACAGCTGAGTCTCTGTCTTGCTGTGTTCACAGTCACACAGTGCATGTGTATTATTAATATCTCATGGTGCCACACATCTCTTCCTTAACTATGGAACATGCTGAGCGTTCAATGCAATTGCATCCTGCTTCTTTTTGCACATGTCAAAGTAGAAGGCCGTTCCCTGGGGGACAGATACCTGCTATAGGCTGCTTCCTTAAAGACCTTGTAGTGGTTAAGACCCCCTGCCGGCCTGGGAGGGAATCCTGACAGAACCGTCCCCCCCCTGTGTCCTTATTGTCTTCCTACTGTCCCACTAAGAAATTTTTTTCCTGTACTTCAAAAAAATCTATTTTAAAAGTATGAGTTATGCTTCTGCCCTTGAACATATGGGGGGTAGGGGGGGGGGGGGGGTGAAGGGCACAGTAAAAATAAAAAAGGACCTCAGTAAAAATTATTTTATTTCACAGATGTTTTGGCTCATTACAAGCCGGGTTCCCACTCGTCCTAGAAAACCTGGGAATTAGATTTAGATTTCCAGTTAGATCGATTTCCAGTTATGGAAAACCCCTAGATGTGTATTGTGTTTGAAACTCAACTGTTTTATTTTTTTTTAAATTATGTTTTTGGTAGATTTTTATTAGTTTATTGGACAAGTCCGGCAGAGAGGAAGGATGGGAGAGAGATACGGGGGAAGACATTCGGCAAAGGTCGCCGGGTCCGGGAGTCGAACCCGGGACGGCCGTGTTGCACTTCAGTGCGTTACGTGGTGCGCCAACCGAAACTCAACTGTTTTATAGCCCAATTGGTTTGGGTTTGACCCACGCTCCCTTTGTGTTGGTCCACCATGGTGTTTGACAAGCTCTTGCTAATTCTCCTCTTATTTAAAGTCCGGTCAAATCCTCACGACTGCAAAACGTACATTTTGTGACGGGTGTGGCAGTCACCTGTAATGAGACACTTCATCATGAACCCTGCATCGTTAAACAAGGACTACAACCG
>NC_140170.1:69304902-69320732 GCF_963971535.1 Notolepis coatsorum
ATAATATTTTTTTTTTTTAATATAATCGCATTTTATTTTCATATTCGAATCCCATGCCCATCGAACAAAGCTTTGAAGTATTTAAGACAGCCCTACGCTACAGTATGTGTTTTGTTTTTTGTTTTCTTTGCTAGTATGGTCATGATATTGGTATAATATTTTGCTCTAAGAAGTCTTAAAAAGTCTTGATAATATGTACAGCTTTTGTAGACGGACACCTTTCATCCCTGGGAAAGACGCTCATCGTCGTTCAGTCGATTGACTGTTGATGTTTTTGATTTGCTTTGAAACAGAACTTTGGATAAACCACAAAGCCACAGCCTTTGGGCCGTTTTCCAAGTGACTCACTAGCCAGGAAGATAAGGGCTGCGATGTGTCAAAACAGATCATAAACGTAATGTTGAAAGACCGGTCTGTTTATTGGCAGGCAATCAACCTGTGACAGGTGTCTGGAGCGATGTGTCCTAACGCCATTTACATTCCATTAAGTACTGGGACTGTTACTCCCACACCAAGAGACATGCATGCTAGGTACACATTTTACTTTGAACAAGGTGCATTACAACTGGAGGTGGTCCCCACTGTTCCCAAGTGGTTAGGATGAGTCCAAATTCAGAGGGGTAGTCTCCCCATCGGGATTAGAATATAACTTAAGTGACGTGTGCAGTTTTGTCACATTATTATATATTCTCCACTTGCACAATGTGGGGGCGTCATATCCGGTTACGTCTTTAGCCGGGTAGACTTCTTCCGGTCCCATCACAATACATGATTTTAGCAACTTTTCTCCCGTCAATTAAACTGCTTTATCGTTTTTCTTTTTGAATTACTTAAAAAAAATATTTAATAAGCAAACGTTTGTAAAGTGTGTTTGTCAGCGGGGTCTTTTAAGGTTTTTGGGCTGTATTTCATGTAAAAAAAAGTTTACTGAGAGTTAGCCACATTAGCATTTAGCTCCGCCTAAATCCAATACAACCAACAGTTTACCAGATTAACAATAAAACGTTCACAACTTTCCAGAATATCAAACGTGGGTCTAACAGATGCCACATCGATACTAATTGAGTTATATGTCTCATTTCATGCCCCATATCTAACAGATTAATGTGTTGGATTTAGGCGGAGCTAAATGCTAATGTGGCTAACTCTGTGAAGTTATGAATGAGACGTATAACTCAATTAGTATCGACGTGGCATCACCCACATTTGATATTCTGGAAAGTTGTGAACGTTTTCTGTTGATGTGTGGTGTATTGTGTGCTAGTTTAACTATCTCTAACCCAGTTTACTGTCTCTGTAGATGGGGGTGATGTGCGCTAGTTGAACTATCTCTAACCCAGTTTACTGTCTCTGTAGATGGGGGTGATGTGCGCTAGATGAACTGTCTCTAACCCAGTTTACTGTCTCTGTAGATGGGGGTGATGTGCGCTAGTTGAACTATCTCTAACCCAGTTTACTCTCTCTGTAGATGGGGGTGATGTGCGCCCAGCAGCCGGTGAATTTCGAGCTGCTCACGAGGTTCCAGCAGCTCCAGTCTCGCCTCTTCCCCCTCAGCATAGAGAACGAAGAGGTTAGACACCGTCCTCTCTCTTTCTCTCTCTCATTCTCTCTTTCTCTCTCTCATTCTCTCTTTCTCTCTCTGTTTCTATCTCTCTGTCTATCTCTATTTTTCTCTCTTTCTTTCTCTTTCATTCTCTCTTTGTCTCCCTCTCTCTTGCTCTCTTTCTCCTTCTTATTTTCTAGCTGTCTCTTTCTCGCTCTCTTTCTTTCTTTCATTCTTTCTCTCTCCTTCTGTATTATTCTTTTTTATATGTCTTTCTTTCCCCTCCTCTTTCTCTCTCTCTTTTTTGTTCTCTCTCTCTCCCTCCTATCTCTTGTCTCTCTCATGTCATCACTCCATTATAGCCGTCTCTCCTCCACCTCATCACTCCATCTTCTCCAGCTCTCCTTCAACGGCCCTCTCTTATCCATCCATCTCCTCCACCTCATCACTCACTTTTTCCCTCCACTAACGGGACAGTCCATCCATCTTGCTTTTCTACCACCACCATCACCACCACCCCCCCCCCCACACCACCACCACCACCACCACCACCAGCATTATTGTACATTTATTCCATTTGTTCGTGCCACTGTGTCAACATAGATTAGAATATTGAGTAGTTTATAGTGAATCTAATGTGTATAAACCTAACCCCTTACCTCAACACTAACCTCAACGTTGGAGACCTCACTCCTAAACCCCAACCTGAAATAGAGATGGAACAGATATATATGGAATTGCATGGTATTCCAGTTTCAATGGGATTGCCTTGGCGTTAGGGAACAGCTTTGGTCCAAGTTGATTTCCCGTTGGATATTGTGGACTGCATTTATACAGCAGCTTTTATCCAAAGCGCTTTACAACTTATGCCTCACATTCACCCATTCACTCACACATTCACCCACCGATGGGGCGCCCCCCAGTGGCGCACCACGTAACTACGCTTGCAGGACATGTGTCCTCCCCATCTCTCTCTCTCCCAATTTCCATCTGTCCTGTCAATAAAAGCACTTAAAAATGCCTTAGAAAATATCTTAAAAAAGAAAAAACATTCACCCACCGACAGCAGAGGTGACAACCTGCTCATCAGGAGCAGTTGGGGGTTAAGTGTCTTGCTCAAGGACACTTCAACATGCTTCCCCGGGAGGAGACGGAATAGGACAAGGAACCTTCTGATTACCAGACGACCCCTCTGACCTTCTGATCACCAGACGACCGCTCTAACCTTCTGATTACCAGACGACCGCTCTAACCTTCTGATTACCAGACAACCGCTCTAACCTTCTGATTACCAGACGACCGCTCTAACCTTCTGATCACCAGACGACCGCTCTAACCTTCTGATCACCAGACGACCGCTCTAACCTTCTGATTACCAGACAACCGCTCTAACCTTCTGATTACCAGACGACCGCTCTAACCTTCTGATCACCAGACGACCGCTCTAACCTTCTGATCACCAGACGACCGCTCTAACCTTCTGATTACCAGACGACCGCTCTAACCTTCTGATTACCAGACGACCGCTCTAACCTTCTGATTACCAGACGACCGCTCTAACCTTCTGATTACCAGACAACCGCTCTGACCTTCTGATCACCAGACAACCGCTCTAACCTTCTGATCACCAGACGACCGCTCTAACCTTCTGATCACCAGACGACCGCTCTAACCATCTGATCACGGTCTCAACTCCCGGAGTCATCATTGCCTGCGGCTTGGGCCGATCGTCATACTAACTCGTTTGGCTGAGTTAGCGGGAGGGAAGTCGAGGGTGGTAATCTGGCGTTGTGGACAGCGACGCCTACAGGTCAGGTCTGGGCGCCTGCTCAGCGAAAGGCAGGAAATGGTGAAGGCAGCGTGACCTGCCTTCGGCACCATGCGGCACGGTGGTGTAGTGGTCAAACACTATCGCCTCACAGCAAGAAGGTCCAGGGTTCGATTCCCGCTTGGGGACCAGGTTTCCATGATGCCAGTTACCCAGGTGGGGTATCTCCCAGGCCTTTCTGTGTGGAGTTTGCATGTTCTCCCCGTGCTCGCAAGGGTTTCCCCCCCGATAAGATAAACCCAATGGAAAAACATGCACAACAACAAGATCGCTAACGCTGTGGCGTCCTTGACGAAGACAGACAGGAGCACTTGGATTGGTCCCCTGGCGCGGCTCACGTTGACGCCTGTCTGATCCCGGCTGCCCTTGGGGGGGAAGGACGATGGGATGGGTTAATTGCAGAGACGAATCGCATGCATGCATCGCATGTGTGCCGATTGATGACCTCTGAGCAGGTCCTAAATTATAAATTATTATTACCTCCCACGCGTTACGCTTCACCAATGCGAGTCCTCGCTGCCAGGTGAAAAAAGAGCCACTGGCTGTCTCCACATGTGTCGGAGGAAGCGTGTGGTAGACTTCAGGGTTCCCTTGTACCGACCAGTAGGAGGAACATGCGCACAACAACCAGGTAGGGGAGGGGGGGAATTGGCACAACGACTAAATTGGGATGGGGAGAAAAATAGAAAATCAGGCGGAGATAAAATGAGGATAAAAAAATTATAATAAATTGAGGATGTAATATATTATTGAGCTGCATCGAGATGCATCGTCGAATCGAATCGTGGACAGCTGAATTGTAATCGAATCGTGAGGCCAGTGAAGATTCAGAGCTCTATGCAATAGAAAAAAAAATGTATCTACCTTTTCTCCCCATTTTTTAAGTTTTTCGCCCGTCCCCAATTTCGTATTGTCCAATTCTACCCTCCCCTGTCTCGAACGCTGTTAGGCCATGCCTCCCACAAGCCGGCTGCAATGTGGACGAAGCCTTGCATCACGTGTCCCCTCCGGTACACGAGGAGGCAGCCGTCGCATCTTTTCACCTGCACAGCGCGATCTCTCAGCGGCGAGGGTCTGCATGGGAGGCGCACCAACCGACCTGTAGGAGTCGCTGTCCACAACGTCCGATCCCCACCCACCAGCTTCCCACCAACTAACACTGCCAATTGTGCCGAGAGCTGGGCTCGAACCCAGCATCTCCTGCGTTGGTGGCGAGCACCTTGCCCACTGCGCCACCTAGCCGCCAATAGAAAATAAATTTGAACAGATTTTTTAAACGGTTTGAAACGGTCTATAGCTATTTTTGCCACGGCGGCGTGTCGAGTGTTAACCCTCCACGCGCCTCTGCCTCCCTCCCGCCAGGTGAAGAAGACGATGGAGGCCACCCTGTCCACCATCCAGGACATGGTGACGGTGGAGGACTACGACGTGTCGGAGTGCTTCCACCACAGCAACAGCATGGAGTCCGTCAAGTCCACCGTCAGCGAGTCGTACCTCAGCAAGCCCAGCCTGGCCAAGCGACGGGCCAATCAGCAGGAGACGGAGCAGTTCTACTTCACGGTCAGAACCGCTCGATTGGTTGATATAGATTCTTTGTTGCGGGCCTGTTGTTGTTGGGACGTGAGAGGCTCCTCTCTACTGAGGCTTCAGACATACGGTGTGTGTTGTGTGTTGTGTGTGTTGTGTGTGTTCTGTGTTGTGTGTGTTCTGTGTTGTGTGTGTTCTGTGTTTGTGTGTGTTCTGTGTTTTGTGTGTTCTGTGTTGTGTGTGTTCTGTGTTTGTGTGTGTTGTGTGTTGTGTGTGTTCTGTGTTGTGTGTGTTGTGTGTGTTCTGTGTTTGTTTGTGTGTGTTCTGTGTTGTGTGTGTTCTGTGTTGTGTGTGTTGTGTGTGTTCCATTGTACGGTGCTCACCTGGAGGCCTGTGTGTTTGTGTGTTTCTAGAAGTTAAAGGAGTTTCTGGAAGGCAGGAACCTGATTACCAAGCTGGAGGCCAAGCATGACCTCATTGAGAAGACCTTGGGAGAGAGTAAGGCCTGCTATTCAGCTTGTATTTATACTGCTATTCACCTTGTATTTATACTGCTATTCACTTTGTATTTATACTGCTATTCAGCTTGTATTTATACTGCTATTCAGCTTGTATTTATACTGCTATTCACCTTGTATTTATACTGCTATTCAGCTTGTATTTATACTGCTATTCACCTTGTATTTATACTGCTATTAACCTTGTATTTATACTGCTATTGACCTTGTATTTATACTGCTATTCAGCTTGTATTTATACTGCTATTCACCTTGTATTTATACTGCTATTCACCTTGTATTTATACTGCTATTCACATTGTATTTATACTGCTATTTACCTTATACTTATATGTATACTGCTACTCACATTATACTTACATTTATACTGCTATTCACCTTATACTTATATTTATATTACTATTCACCTTATACTTATATAGTTGATCGTGCTATGAACCCTCTGCTTCCCACTTCTACCGGACAAACCCTAGCTTTCCATATGCGCTGTTCAGTTTCTGCTGCCAAATCTGCATATCTAAGCTTTTTCCTTTCATACGCCTCCGCCACTGAATCCTCCCAGGGCAGCGTCAGATCTATAAAAGACCATAACACTGGGTTTGGCCTCAAGTTAGTGCTAACTATTTCTCAAGGAACGACACATTTTCCTCCAAAATCTACCGGCATCTCCCAATCCTTAGCTCCCTTTAGCTGGCCTGACTCGTGCCTGCCTAAAAACCTCCTCTACATTTCTCTCCCTCACAGACAAATTGAATAGCTGCACTCTCTACCCGATTACATCCTGAATTCACCTGTACTCTTCTGCTTTCAATTCCTGCTGCTTTCAACACCTGGTCATGTCGCCATGTATAAGACTAATCTTACAGCCTGACATATTGTATATACGTATGCCTCAGTCTCAGAACACAGTAAACATGACAGGTCCTCATCTACTCATTGTTTTAGATTATTTGGTGATGGCAGCATATCGTAGTTCATCCACTGTCCCTGCTTAGCCTGGGCCACAGCCTTTATACACCTCACTACTTCCTCTTGTCGACGTACCTGCTCCACTAACCAGCTTCCTCCTTTCTGTGGGACCTTCTTTGTTCCATACAGATTTCCCTGAGCTGAGCCCTAAGCCTCCTGGGCCTTGTTGCACCTTACCTACAATGTCTGTATGCCCAAGGGCTGCCTCTGCTTCCTGTACTGCCTGTACTTCTGCTTCCTGTACTGCCCGTCTTAGGTTACATTTCCTCCCCCTAGTTGGATTTGGGACCGAGTTACTAACTACTGTATCTTTGCTCCTTGATGGCACTTAAACTCATCTGTTAGACTAGTTACTGGTAGCTGGAGAATACCTCTCCCATACAATGCAACATAGAATCTCTCAAGCCTTTGCACCTTTGGTATTGGCAACTCGTATACTGTAGGTCTACTGACGATGGCCACATCGACTTAGGGAATGAACCAAACTGCAAACACCACAACTTCGCCTGGAAGCCCTGACGTGTCTATCCTTCCTATAAACCTCAACAACATCTTTCCTAAATTGTTCAAGCTGTTCACTGTAAATTCCCTATTGTGCCACCTACTCAAAGCTTCCACTGGCTTGTCCTTTATAGATGGAATTTTTTATATAGCGCTTTTATCCAAAGTGTTTTTACAATTTGTTACTCACATTTTTACCCATTCATTCACACATTCACTCACACATTCACACACCGACGGCGGAGGCAACCATGCAAGGTGCCAACCTGCTCATCGGGAGCAATTAGGGGTTAAGTGTCTTGCTCAAGGATACATCAACACGCTGCCCGGGAGGAGCGGGAATCGAACCGGGAACCAGCGGATTGCCAGACGACTGCTCTACCTCCTGAGCCACTGTCGCCGTCTCTCCCCACCTACCACCCACCTTGATGCTCTAATAATTACATGTCACCATTATGAATGCTAATGGTGAGGTAGTGCACCCTGCCATAATACCTGTCTACTCTCTGCCATTTGCCAGCATTTGCCATAAAATACCACATGTAAATCTCTTTTCTCTATCTTGTTCTGCCTGAATCTATCATTTTAGTGTGTTCTATGCACCCTGCGTAACATGCTTTCTGCACTGTGGTATACATGAAACTAGTCCTTTCTAGGTCGTTTGCTAGCCTCTGTGCCACTACGCTAAAGAAGATCTTACCGTCAACATTCAGGAGGGATAATGGTCCGAAACTGACTTAAAACTGAGGACTCTTTCTCCTTGGGCATTATGATTCCCCCCTGCTCTACACCGAGCTCCTGGTATAGCCTGTTTATCCCACACTACTCTCAATAACCTCCACAATCCAAGCACACTTTTATCAACCCATTGGACCCGGGGGCTGAAGAAGCCTTTGTATACGCCTTACTCCAGCTTCCACTTCCTTCCACCCTTCCTACTATCCACCGTATACTCTCCTAATGGTGGTACCTCTGGAGGAAGACCCATTTCTCAATTTGTTCCTGTATCGAAGTCTTTTATTTTTATTTTTTATATTCATCTACCTCTTATTTTGAAGTTGTCCTCCCTTTCCTTGGCTGAACTCATTTGAATAGATCCCTATAAACCGCTGACTCTCCGCTTCTACTTTCTCCTCCTCCTAAGTTGTTCTGCCCTCCTGCGCATTGCTAACCGACTTCTTAGCTCATTAATTCCCTCTCCCTCTCATCCACCGTCGCCTCTTCTCCGCTGCTTCCTTAACCGTTTCCTCTCCTTTACTCGTCTCTCTATTTCTCCTTGCTGTCTCCACCCTTTTTGCTTCCAATAAAGACGGCTTTCATAAAAAAAACTAAAAAAAATGGGGTCAACCTGAAGGAGTTGAAGGGGCAGGAATGCAAAGTGATCACACGGCTACAGCTGCCACAGTCACGGATAATGATCCGCATGCTGTCCCCGCCACTCAAGAGGTCTCCAGAATCCATCTTTGACCTGCCTTTTTAAAAACGTCCTCCAGTTCCTTCTGTTATCGGCTGCATCGACTGAAAACTGATGTTTTATCCACATCAACCACCGGGCGTCTCACACAAGACACTTGACTCTATGACGATAAAGCTCATCTCACAGATAACGGAAAGACACTTGTCTCTATGACGATAAAGCCTCTGTGGACCTGGTCTGTCTGTCTGTGGACCTGGTGTGTCTGTGGACCTGGTCTGTCTGTTTGTGGACCTGGTGTGTCTGTGGACCTGGTGTGTCGGTGGACCTGGTGTGTCTGTCTGTGGACCTGGTGTGTCTGTGGACCTGGTGTGTCTGTGGACCTGGTGTGTCTGTGGACCTGGGCCTGAGGTACGAGGCTCGTGTGTCCAGTGAGTGAGTGGACGGAGGGGCAGCCCAGAGACGACAGTCGCGTGCCGGGACACACAAGGACCCACACAGGAGACACACAAGGACCCACACAGGACGAGACGAGCGGTCATAAATAAACCACAGCGATGGGCTGGGAGGACGGGGCTGGGTCAGGGTAGCGAGGCCCGTGTGTGGATGCAGCTGTGTGTGTAGGGGTGGTGGGGGTTCCTCTGGGGGGGCCACTGGATCTAGAGCTACCATGTCCCACAGGAAAACCCTTAACTGAGCTGTGTGTGTGTGCGTGCGTGCGTGTGTGTGTGTGTGCGTGTGCGTGCGGGAAGTCGGTCGGTGTCTGTTTGTGTCCAGCTGTGGTCATTTCCTCATTCGTACTGCATCCACTATAACTCTTCTCTTTGCCTCCTGTCTTCTTTCTCTCTCTTCCTCTCCTTCTCTCTCTTCCTCTCCTTCTCTCTCTCTCTCCTCCCTCTCCTCCTTCCTGTCTCTCTCTCCCCTAGGTCAGAAGACTGACTGTTGCCTTGCCAGGTAGGTGTGGTGTAGGAAGGAAATAAACTCTCTCTCTGTCTCTGTCTCTCTCTCTCTCTCTCTCTCTCTCTCTCTATCTCTCTCTCTCTCTCTTTCACACACACACACACACACACACACACACACACACACACACACACACACACACACACACACACACACACACACACACACACACACACACACACGTACAGTCACTCATACATACATGCAGATACAATCTCTCTCTGTCTCTCTCACACAGACACACACATAAACACGCTCGCTCACACAGATACCATAGTAGCGTTTAAGCTTGATTTGTTGGCAGTCAGGCCTATGATTTACCCTCTGACTGTTGATAGTTGTTCTCAACACGTGTGTGTGCATGTGTGTGCGTGTGTGTGCGTGCGTGCATGTGTGTGTGTGTGTATACAAATAGAGTGTTTCCAGAGTTATGTATATAAATAGACACTCTGGAGATATAATAACAGAGTGCTGTCTCTCTCTCTCTCTCTCTATCTCTCTCTCTCTCTCTCTCTCTCTCTCTCTCTCTCTCTCTCTCTCTCTTCATACAGTGGGCGGAGGAACTCTGCACTCAGGAAGCAGGTAATTGTCTATCTGTCCTTGAGTGTGTGTGTGTTTGTGTGTGTGTCTTTGTGTGACCGTGTGCTTCTCTTGTCAGTGGCTGTAGGGTTGGGTACCGTTCACATTTGAACTGATACCGGTACCAGTGCCAGTTCCTAGAATTCGGTAGCGGTACCCAACGGTACTTTCTCTCTGTAGTAATCTTTTTTTATTTATTTCAGTTGTAAAGAAAAATAAGTCCCAAATAAGTAAAGTTATTTATTTAGAACATTTAGTTATTTATTGTTGTAACACACCACACAAAATAAATCGCATGATCATGTACTGTATTTTTTAAATGTTTAAATATCAACATTATCTCTGTAAATGTTCTCAAACTCCTCTGACCTCGTCTGGTCTTTCCGAACACGACGGGACAGTAATATTTTACATCTAGACGTTTAGCTGATTGTTTTATCCAAAGCGACTTACAAGTTCTGTACAACAGGTCAGCATGAAGGGTACAACTCTGGCAGATAAGTAACAATGATCGTCAAACAGTGTTGAACTTGAGCGCTACAGTCTTGAGTGCATAGTAGTAGAGACATATTGGCATAGTAGGTAGTAATATAGGCGGGGAAGATTATTTAGTGGAAAAGTGAAATATATATATTTGTGGAAAAGGCACCCTCTTGTCTAGTATATTACACTCTTGTACTTTATACTAAACATGTAAAGGTACCGATTGATCTATTCTAGTGTGAATCGGTACTCGGTAGTACCGATGTAATTCGTTCGGTACCCTTACAAGTACAGAGATCGGTACTCAACCCTACACTCAAGACGGCGAAAGATTGGTCGGGATTCGGCTGTCCTAGCGAACTTCTCACCACAGTTAGGACAGACAAATCCCGACCAATCTTTCACCGTCGACTAAAAACACACTTCTTCAAGGGTGGTCAAGTGGCATAGCGGAGATTGCGCTCGTCACCAACGCAGGAGATGCTGGGTTCGAGCCCAGCTCTCGGCGTTGCTACCAGCTTGGCTGGTAGTTCATACTAATACAATTGGCAGTATTAGGGGGTGGGAAGCTGGTGGGTGGGAATCTGGCGTTGTGGACAGCGCTTGCTCAGTGGGGGCAGGACTTGGTGGAGATAGCGTGCCCTCCCACGCGTTACACTTCACCAATGAGAGTCCTCGCTGCCAAGTGAAAAGACGTCACTGGCAGTCACCGCACGTATCGGAGGAAGCGTGCGGTCGGCTTCGGGACGCCCTTGTACCGACTCGTAGGAGAACATGCATACAGCAGCCAGGTAGGGGAGGGGGGGAATTGGCACGGCAACTAAATTGGGACGGAAAGAAAAACAGAAAATTGGAGAAAGAGAAAAAAAATAAAAAATAAAAAACACACTTCTTCAATCAATATCTGAAATTAATGAAAAAAATTATAATAATAATAATAACCTAACCTTCTTACTGTCCTATACTACCATGCACCCCTCCTACTATAGGAAAGAGTTGTACCCTTCCTGCTGACTTGTCGTACATAACCTGCAAGTCGCTTTGGATAAAAGCGTTCAGCTAAATTACAAAATGTAGATTTATCCTACATGTCAGAAGCCTGCTGCTCTTAATCCTTCACAACACACACACACACACACACACACACACACACACACACACACACACACACACACACACACACACACACACACACACACACACTCACACACACACGAGAACACACACACACACATGAGAACACAGTGTAGTAAATATGACCAGGGCCCCGTTCCCCGTACCTGGCTAACTGAGTTAGCCGGATAATTTCCAGTATAGCCTGACTTAAGCCGGACCTTTCTGTTCCCCGACGCTCGATTGTCCAAATCACCATGACAACAGATCAAAAAGTTTGAGCCTGGTCGAGAGCAGGCTTAAGTTCAGTTAGCTGGATGAACCATGGCCACGCCCCCACAAAGAAATGACAGCTCGCTTCCTGAAATGATTCTCACAGTCTAGGATCTGCATTATACCATTCTGAATTACGTTTTTGTGCTTCATTCTTCCAGAGGGGGCTTTTGAAATGTAAAATAGACCCAAAATGCTGATACTAAATTCACGTTGTCCTAAATAATGCACGTTATATATACCGTGGCGCTCGCTAGGTGCGATGTACACATTATGTGGTTATTTTAACAACGCGCAGCATTGCAAATGTGAATCCTGCGGGGATATTTTTAATGATTGAAACCTATCGCTCGTTTGGCTCTGATTCCTTTCATATTCTCCGCTGTGGGAGCGCCTGGATTGTGTTTCATTCAAGCATAAAATTGAAGTGTCTATGCGTGGATTGTGGTTTTTGTGGATTATGAATTACGAGGAATCTGAGGATTGTTGAATTGTATCATCACTCACACGTTATTGTGATATTGTAACTGGGATTAATGCATTTGAGAATAAAGAGATAAAACTTCATTCAAAAGAAAAATATTCTAAACACGGGTCTCTTGTCCATTGATGGTCTTGGATACACAATGGATATATCCCGTCTGGCACAGTGGTCCAACGGCCAGTGTTCACTCCTGGCAAGCCGGCGACCCGAGTTTGAGACCCCGCGTTTCCAATATGATTTTTTTGGAATATAATATTAATGATTATACGCAAAAGTAGCCTTCGTTTTAAGTTAAAATATTATAAATCTACATGCATTGAGGATGTCATTCTTTATATAGCTCTCAACGTGCACCAAATTGAAGTATTTACATTTCAAAAAGAAAGCTAGAAGAAGTGGGATTCGAACGCGGGTCGTCCGTGTGAAAGACAAAATGCTCGACCATCAGACCACGGTGGCAGACAAATGAAACATCAACCATACATCCATCAATGGATAAGAGAGCCGTATCCTTATTCTGAAACTGTTGAACTAATTATTTTCGCTAGCAAGATCTCATTTGATTATCCATTCCATGAACCTACTGCCAGCAGGGCACGTTTAAAGAAATATAATCTGATTGATTGATTGGGGTAATGAGGGACTTAAAATTTGCCTATAGATTATGCATTTAACTTGTCGGCGAGGCTATTGAGCCGTACTGCAATCTGTTAATAAAGTTTTAAATCAATCAATCAATCAATGCCGTTAGAAAATCAGGATCTCTGCTCTCGACACTTGCTGTCTTCTCGGCTGAGGCGGGCGCGCGCACTGATCCTGAGTATCAAGTCTGGTTAGAGTTAACAAGACTGAATCCACCTTCGAGGAACAGGAAAATCCCGGCTTCAAACATCGGGTTAATTGAATCTAGATAATGGGACTCTTGATCGACTTAGTTGAACCAGGTACGGGGAATAGGGCCCAGCTCTCTGTTGGTCCTGTTGCCATCTTTGCATTCTCTGAAGCCAACTCAAACAATACAACAGCTGCTCAATGGGGAAACGCAGTGTGTGTAGCCCCCCCTGGTGGTTTACTCGTGCTATTGCAGCCTACAAGTCTATCCCGCTCCCAATGTCAGGTTTGAACATATCGAAACAACAATGTGGTGTACGCATGCACACACACATACACACACACACGCACGCACGCACGCACGCACGCACGCACGCACACACACACACACACACACACACACACACACACACACACACACACACACACACACACACACACACACACACACACACACACACACACACACACACGCAGTCACTCACTCCCTGCCCTCACCTCCCAGAGCTTTCTGGGAAGCCTAAACAAACAAAGGGAATAGGACAGGAGCGGTCTCCTAGCAACAGCTGGGTACAGCTCCCCCTCCCTCCCCCAACTCACTACCACCTCAGATACCCTCTTCTAAAAATTTGTGTGTGTGCACCGATGCATGTGTGTAGTGTATGTCCTGCGTGCGTGTTTAGCCGTCTGTGTAGAAATCCTCCTGACAGGAGGTGTGCAGTGGCAGGCTATTTCCTCTCCTCGCCTCTCCTCCCCTCCTCTCCTCTCCTCTCCTCTCCTCTCCTCTCCTCTCCTCTCCTCTCCTCTCCTCTCCTCTCCTCTCCTCTCCTCTCCTCTCTCTTCTCTCTTCTCTCTTCTCTTCTCTCCTCTCTTCTCTCCTCCTCCTTTCCTCCTCTCCTCTACTCTCTCCGCTCTTCTCTCCTCTCATCTCTCCTCCTCTCTTCTCTCCTCTACTCTCCTCTCTCCTCTCATCTCTCCTCTCTTCTCTCCTCTCTTCTCTCCTCTCCTCCTTTCCTCCTCTCCTCTACTCTCTCCGCTCTTCTCTCCTCTCATCTCTCTTCTCTCCTCTACTCTCTCCTCTCCTCATCTCTCCTCTCTTCTCTCCTCTCCTCCTTTCCTCCTCTCCTCTACTCTCTCCGCTCTTCTCTCCTCTCATCTCTCTTCTCTCCTCTACTCTCTCCTATCCTCTCCTCCTCTCCTCTCTTCTCTCCTCTCTTCTCTCCTCCACTCTTCTCTCATCTCCTCTCCCTCTCCTATTCTCCTCTCCCTCTCTTCTCTGCTCCCTCTCCTATCGTTCTGCTCTTCTCTCCCCTCTCCTATCTTCCTCTCTCCTCTCCCCTCTCCTCCCCTCTCCTCTCCTCCTCTCCTCCCCTCCTCCCCTCTCCCATCAGAACTGACCCCTGTCTCCTCTCCTCCTCCATGCAGGACTCAGGGCAGGGCATCCCCCTGATGGTGGAGAGCTGCATCCGCTTCATCAGTCGCCATGGTGAGGAAACACCGTGATTAGCTCATGATTCGCTGTCATGGAGACCCGAGCACTGATTGGTTACATCATGTCAAGTGTGATTGGCTGTCCAGTACACCGATTGGTTACATCATGTCAAGTGTGATTGGCTGTCCTTGATGCATATAAAATAGATTCCACAAACTACCTTTCTCAATGATCATGAACAACGATCATTTAATCACTTCATATTATATTACAAATGTACAATAATAAGGCTATGACATTATGACATAACCAGCAACAAATCAATGATGTCTAACAAGGTAGTTGGTTCATATGATGACAGGAGAATCGTGGTATCTGATAGGCCGAATCAATTGACAAACAGCCTACAATCTACTCCCATCAGCTGACCAACACAGAGAAGAAGTCATGTGAAATAGGCTAATTTCACCCAATATGTCCTCTAATCTGACCTCAGTTCAGTCTCAGTTTAGGTTTATAGAAAAGGTTAGAAGGAAGTTGCCTCTCATTCAATTCCCTAAGACTGACATCACTATATAGGGTCATGTGACCAGAGACCCCCCTTCACACCGACATCACTATATAGGGTCATGTGACCAGAGACCCCCCTTCACACCGACATCACTATATAGGGTCATGTGACCAGAGACCCCCCTTCACACTGACATCACTATAGGGTCATGTGACCAGAGACCCCCCTTCACACCGACACCCACAACAGCTGTTAATCCCATAGTCTGGCCTCGAATATCCCTTCACTGTCTCGGATGGAAAACCTCTTTCTTTTATCCACTAAGAACTTGTAGATGAAACCGAGTGATCTAACGCATACATGTCCCATACAAGATACAAGATTTTGGGAAATTAGCTCACCGTCTTCTCCAGAGAGAGAGAGACAAGGAGATAGATACCAGTCTCCTCTCTGTGCGTTCAGTAGAAAGCTATCTGGCTGCACGTTAGCCTAGCTTAGCACAATGAATGGAAGCGGACATGGCCGGTTAGCCTTCGGGAGAGGTGTTGGACAGTGCCTAGGGCTAACCTGTGTGCACAACGTGCTTCACGCCGAGGAGAGGACACACGTGATGAAGGCGTGACCTGAGACACAGAGGACACGGGACGGAGACGTGATCTGAGAGGAAGGGAGACGTTTGTTTGTCTGCCTGGTCGCTTCCTCAGCAGCTCTGGAAAAATAAGCAGCTGTGCTCTGAGAGCGACACGGAGTCTGGAGACTCTGACACACACACAGATACACACACAGATACACACACAGATACACACACAGATACACACACAGACACACACACAGATACACACACAGATACACACACAGATACAC
>NC_140170.1:69320932-69448432 GCF_963971535.1 Notolepis coatsorum
ATTCCACATTTTAGCTTTTAACTGTCGATTGTTTTATCTTAATCTATTTCTTTCTGTAAAAGGTTAAAAGCAAAAAAAAAGGAAATACAATTGCTGTACAAGATCTGTTTGATTGTATTAAAGTGTGTGCCTTTGTTTCCCTTTTAGGTGGAGAGCCCGCAGTTACGCAAGACGAACTCAGCGGGGCGTTCTAAGAGCTTCAGTAACCACAGACCACTGGACCCTGAGGTTCTCTCCCAGTTGGAGCCCAGCTCACAGGTAGCAGTCGCACCTCTCTGTACCATTTCAAATAGCTTTTCTTTTGGTTAACAGGCGTACTACTGTCAATGTAGTAGTAGTGTCAATGTGTGTAGTAGTAGTAGCAGCAGCAGCAGCAGCAGTAGTAGTAGTAGTAGTAGTAGTAGTAGTAGTAGTAGTAGTAGTAGCAGTAGTAGTAGTAGTAGTAGTAGTAGTAGTAGTAGTAGTAGTAGTAGTGTCAATGTGTGTAGTAGTAGCAGCAGCAGCAGCAGCAGCAGTAGTAGTAGCAGTAGTAGTAGTAGTAGTAGTAGTAGTAGTAGCAGCAGTAGTAGTAGTAGTAGTAGTAGTAGTAGTAGTAGTAGTAGTAGTAGTAGTAGTAGTAGTAGTATTAGTAGCAGCAGCAGTAGTAGTAGTAGTAGTAGTAGTAGTAGTAGTAGTAGTAGTAGTAGTAGTACTAGCAGCAGTAGTAGTAGTAGTAGTAGTAGTAGTAGTAGTAGTAGTACTAGCAGTAGTAGTAGTAGTAGTAGTAGTAGTAGTAGTAGTAGTAGTAGTAGCAGCAGCAGTAGCAGTAGTAGTAGTAGTACTAGTACTAGTACTAGTAGTAGTAGTAGTAGTAGTAGTAGTAGTAGTAGTATAGCAGTACTAGTGTAGTATTCAGTCATCACACACAATACAAATTATGCACAATCATTCCAGACTGTCAACGGTCTTTGATTCTGGCAGTGACTGAAAAGGTACAGGCTGAAGTATAATGCAGAGTCAGCGGGTGGAAATCGATGGGTGGTAATCTGGACGTTGTGGACAGCGACTCCTACAGGTCGGTTGGGGACGCCTGCACAGCAGAGACAGGAAGTAGCGGGGGTAGTGTGAGCCTCCCACACGTTACACCTCGCCCAATGAGAGTCCGTGCTGGCAGGTGAAAAGATGTGACAGGCGGCCTCCTCGTGTATCGGAGGGGACACGTGATGCAAGGCTTATATCCTCCCTACAACCGGGCAGTGGGGCCATATGCGAGCAATGTTCAAGACAGGGGAGGGGAGAATTGGCACGGCGAAATTGGGATGGGAGAAAAAATAGAGAGGAGAAAAAGTGGATACAAAAAAATCGAATATTCCAATTAACACTTTGAGTGCCGGGACCCGTCTTTAGACGTCTTTGCTGGCCATGCTAAAGTTGCCGGAGGACGCGTTACGTCGTCCTTATATCAATATTTCAAAAATCTGCGATCGGATTCATATGTCCCCTCCGCTGGCCTGAGATCCACCAGCAGGACCCACTGAGCTCTCTGGCGGTTCAGGAGCGCCATCTGGTGGCCGATCGGCGCAATCGCCAAACAGGATGTTGAATAGAGGTTGTCATGACGACCGTAGTACTTCCGGGCGCTCGCTATAGTTCATGGGACTCTGGCTCGTCACGCTACACGGTGATCGATTGGCAATAACTCGATAAACAACATGATTTGGACGTATATACCATTATACAAGCTGGAGATGGACCGGGTAAAAATATATCCCATAATGATAAGATTTCTACTCGACGATGATCGCCCAACGGCGCGCGGAGACTGGGGTGAGTTTTAGCGTGTAACGTTACCGTCTTCGATACTAACTGCTATTATCAACATTTGACCCACATTAGATGATTGGTATAACGCTGCCCACGGAATTATAAACGCCCCCTCGCCCATCCGGTCAACATCAGATGACGTGTAGTAACTTCTAGAAGTACGTCTAGTTGGAATTTTTTATATCGCGCTGATTGCCATCAAACTGTATTTCATCATCAATATAATGCATTTGGGGCTATATATCACGTTCTGGAGAAAGCTGCAGAAAGAGATGAAAACATACATATACATTAGACCATACTTTACTATGAATATGTGAATGAAAAAGTTTAACGTTGCTACACAATGAACAATACATATAGGACTTTGAATGGGCCCTAATAATGGCAATGTAGCAATAGAATTTAAAAAGTTATAGCCCTGCAAAGAAGGGGACTTTCTCCATAGACAAATAGCGCTGGCAATCTATGGTATATCATGAATTTAACCTTAGGCAGCCAAAGTGTTAAACCTCCAAAAACGAAATAAAAAGTATTCACATTTGCAACTTTTCAAAACAAGCTTTACAAACCACGTTTTGTCACGTTTTTGCAGGAGATCGAGGCGGCGATGAGCTCCGCGCTGAGCGAGCTGCGGGAGCTGGAGAGGCAGAGCGCCTCCAAACACACCCACACCCCCGACGTGGTGCTGGACACGCTGGAGCAGCTGAAGGGCGTGTGCGGCGGGGGGGGAGGGGGCGGAGCCTCGGAGCCCTCCAGCCCGCTGCACTCCCGTCTGCTGCGGGACAGCGAGGGGGGCGGCGTCTCCGGCCACGGCCACCCGCTGCAGCGCAGCGCCTCGTCCGCCAGCGACGTGCCCTCCTCCTTCCGCCCCTCCAAGAGCCAGCCGCGGAGCCCCCTGCCCTCCTCCACCTCCCCCTCCCTCTCCTCCTCCTCCCTCTCCTCCTCCCTCTCCTCCTTCCGGGAGCCGCGCCCCCCCGCCACCAGGCCCAAGCCGGTGGTCTTCCCCAAGGGCGGTGGCGGGGGCGGGAGTCCCGCCATGGGCTCCCCGACCTCCACCGTGCCCCCCATGCCCATTCCTCCCCCTACCCACTCGCACTCTCTCCCTCACACCCCCCCTCCTCCGCCCCAGCCCCAGTCCAACGACAAGTCCTGTCCGGCTTAGGACCCTCCCCCCACCCACCCTGACCCGAATCAAACCCCAACCCCAAACTCACCCTATATCACATTTGATTCATATAGCTCTTCTTCATGTACATCATAGGACTACCTAACCCACTATCCCATGTGTAGCATCCCCCCCCCCCCATTCCCTTCTGGACTGCCCCCTACTGGCAGCTCTGATCATTGCAGCTCAACTACCACCTGCTGTAGACTAGCAGATGGATATCACAGGCAGGTCCTCCTCTCCTCTCCTCCCCTCTCCTCTCCTCTCCTCTCCTCTCCTCTCCTCTCCTCTCCTCTCCTCTCCTCTCCTCTCCTCTCCTCTCCTCCCCTCCCCTCCCCTCCCCTCCCCTCTCCTCTCCTCTCCTCTCCTCTCCTCTCCTCTCCTCTCCTCTCCTCTCCACTCCACTCCACTCCTCTCCTCTCCTCTCCTCTCCTCCCCTCTCCTCTCCTCTCCTCTCCTCTCCTCTCCTCTCTTCCCCTCCTCTCTCCTCTCCTCTCCTCTCTTCTCCTCTCAGTGAGTCCAGGGATCTGGACTCAAAACCACCTACACAAGGGAGCAGGACTCAGGATGGACATTGCATACAGGCGGACCTGAGGGAGAGCCCCAGAGCCTACATACACTAGCGTGTGTGATGCTTGAGTGTGTTTGCGTGGGCGTGCAAGAGTGTTGACTTACCTTTACACATACACACACACACACACACAGCTTTGATTGAGGAACAAAGAGCACTGTTTGATTTTCTTTTGTATAGTAGTTTCTATGACGACCCCCGAGTACTGGACTGGCTGGGAGCGTCGGAGCCTCTCAGAACAGACTGTGAAGTGCTGAGCTCTCTTTCTCACTCTGCAAACCCAACACACTGACTCGCTGCTCCAAACGGCAGGGGGGCGGGACCAGAGCGTGGCGGACAGACGGCCAGACGAATGGACGAAGAGACCAAAAAAGAAAATGAACATAAGAAAAAAGCCGGGGTGAAATCTCGCCATAAATCACACGCGATCAAGAGCTCGCGGCTTCTCTCTCTTCTCTCCTGCTAATGGGACGGCAACTACCCTCCCCCTCCCAGTAGGAGCAGCATAGCAACACGGTGTTTCAATAATACCTATAGCAGTGATCTGATGATCTCTGAATCTGTAGCAATAAACAGAAGACGCAGGCGGCAGGAGGTCTCTCTCCCCGCGGCCCGTGTGTCGGGGGGGGGGGGGGGGGGGGGGGGCGTGGAGACCCAGCATTTACAGAACCCACGCACCACGGTGAAGACGCACACACGGCGCGCATGCACGACCCCCGAGGCAGGTGTGTGTGTGGTGGTGTTTCTGCGGCAGCTATAGACCGTTCAGGTGGTCCTTGCATGCTTGGGCCACAGCAGGCAGACTGCATTAGTGAACTATATCTATCCTCTTTATCCAACAAGTTCAAATACACCTTTAGGGACCGTTAACGACACACAAAAAAAAGATTAAAAAACGTATAGCTTGCTCTTCTCTCTATATACTTCAAACTTTAACAGCAAAAAGGATATTCTTCTTATTATTTTAATGGTGTGTATGTATGTATGTATGTATGTTTAATAATCATAATGATAACTGGAAGCGCTGGGCTGAGGATCTGGGAGATTTGGTGAGACCGTAGGATTTAAATTAATAGAGCGTTCCCGTTCAGATGTGTGTTGTTCCGGTGGTTTGGCCCGGTGCCTCTTACAGACGTACCGGATGTTGTTTTTACTGCCCCGTGTGCCGCATCTTAAGGTGGTTTTCCGTAGGACGTGCGATAATGTCGTCGCGGAGAACCCGGCGGTGGTTTGTGACCCGGCGGACGGTATCATTCGGATGAACATTCCAGTGGCGGTCGGTGTCGGACATTCCAACTTTTTTCTTTTTTCTTCTTTTCTTTGTTTTTTTCTTTTGCATCTCCCTCTCTGTCCACACGTGAGACAATGCTACCAAATATAATTCTAAACTTTGTTTGAAACGTGGGGTATTTTGAATCTTGAATCAAGATTTAAATGTGGTGACATTGCCGTTTGTATTATGTATGTGTGTGTGTGTGTGTGTGTGTGTGTACAATTAATTCACTCTTCGTTAATGTAGACATTTAAATCTGGTCAAACCTTAAAATGATGCCAAACTTTGGACACCGGATTCTCCTGTTTGACAGCATTTTAAAGTAAGGCGATGACTATGAGGTCACGATTATTTTTCTATTTTTAGAGGACCAAATATGAGGTAGTATCATATATGCACGTTGCAAATATCGAAAGCTCTGTTGGAATACCACGCTGAGCGCAGCAGCCCTACTCGTGTTTCCGTGACGATATGAGAGTTGTATGGATGTGGTGTACAGTAGGTCGTATAGGAAGAGAATGCATTGTGACGCGCTAGCAAAGACTGTTACTCTCCATGCTACCCCTGCGGCTGAAAGGAACTATCTTCCTGAGGGGCGTTTTAGATGGAAGCACAACCAACCGCCTCATCCAAACTAGGGATGTTCGATATTGGCTTTTTTACCGATACCGATATACCGATATTGTCCAACTCTTAATTTCCGATACCGATATATGCAGGGTTTCCCCCCCAAAGAACGGAATAATTTCAGGTAATTAACATTACATATCTCTTGTTGTGGAATTAACACAACATTATGCATACTTTTGACAATAAATAAAATCTGAATTTGTTCTTACTTGCTTGCCTGGGTAAATAAAGGTTAAATAAATGTAAAAAAAAATAATAATTGAAAACCGATCATTTCCGATATCACATTTTAATGCCAATATCGGCCGATAATATCGGACATCCCTAATCCAAACACATCCTTAAACAACAACAGCCCGATTTCCTTGTAAGATAATGTAAATAAAGTACTAATCCACCACAGGAATTGGTTATAATGTTATCATAGCCAGTACCGTAATATATTGACTCATTTGCTAAATGTTTTGAAAAATGTGTATGTATTACAAATAATTAGATATATTACATATTCAAAGAATTTATACTTTTAACGTTTTCAGAAAGCTTTTGAGTTCCAGGAACCCGGGGCGGAGTGCTTTTACCTCGAGACGACTGAGAGACACTTCACTTTTCACCCCAAACCATAATGTTCTATCTTAACCATAACAGTTAAGCGTTAAAATGAACCATCATCATAGTATTGTTGTGTTTGTATCTGGGTGGGTGGGTGTCTTAGTCTAGTGGTCAGAGCACTCGCCCACGACCACAATCATAGTTTGTTTTGGATTTTCGCCGATACGATTTGCAAGACGGAAATATATTACTCATGGCTATAACATTACGTACATTATGTACCTTGTTTCCTGTGGTCGATTAGTACTTTATTTACATTTTCTGATGAGACTGTTGTAAACAAAGATGCTTTTATGATTACCTTCTTCCAATTGTTTATTAACACTCAGAATATACAGCATAACGGTAGAATATTGATCTGTGTAGCTGTCGGTGTGTGTGAGCATGCATGCATGAATGTGTGTGTGTGTGAGCGTGCATGAATGTGTGTGTGTGTGTGTGTGTGAGCGTGCATGAATGTGTGTGTGTGAGCGTGCATGAATGTGTGTGTGTGAGCGTGCATGAATGTGTGTGTGTGAGCATGCATGAATGTGTGTGTGAGCGTGCATGAATGTGTGTGCAGATTACTTCATAGTGAACACATTTTAGGGTATACCTCTTATGAAGGGAACCAACACAGAACTTGATGCGATAGAATGGCTTTCCCTGGTACACCATGACATGGCTGCTATAGAATGTTTGATATTGTTGTCACGAAAATCATTATTGGTTTGGTGCATGAGAAACAGAAAGTGTGTGTGTGTGTGTTTGTGTGTGTGTGTGTGTGTTCGCGCACCAAAGGAATCGCTTGGATGAACATTCCGGTAGTTGTGTTGGAACATTCCAACTTTCTTGTGTACGGTACGTCCAAGGAAACTATAAAAATAAGGAAGGGTCGGTCGCCCGGGTGGCGCACCGCAAACAGCACTACGGTGCAACACGGCCGTCCCGGGTTCGACTCCCGGACCCGGTGATCTTTGCCGAATGTCTTCCCCGATCTATCTCCCATTCCTCCTCTCTCTCTCTCTCTCTCTCTCTACCAGACTGCCCGGTAGCAAAAATCAATAAAAACCTACAAAAACATAACTTAAAGTAACATTCAAAAAAAATAAGGAAGGGTCATCACGTCACCGTGTAGCACATTAGTGACAAATGTGAAAACCTTCGGTTCGGACGACATCGATTGGATCACCATCTCCTTGTTTATGACCATTTAAACGTGAACGGGTCATTGCCTCGGATGTCAATCATCTGCAATTTGTTGCATTGTTAACTAGCTAACGTTTGATATATTGGTTGATGTATATTTCCTCAGATAGCTGGTATATTTAGAATTTTAGTACAGGCGTCAATAGAACGCTGTTATTCTGACGTGATGACCCTCCCTTCTCTTATATAGTTTCCTTGGGTATGTCCACACAAGAAACGATGTCCGTTTCCGTGACAACGCGATCCAAATTCTTCCGGCAGCCATCTCACAGTGTACCAGAGGAGATTCACCTACGATGCTCTAGAAACTGCCTTTTTCTATCTCCTTCTAGTTCTGCGATCCAACAGACTGCCGTCTCTGGAGACCGGCGGCGCACACAGGAATCACGCCTACGTCTCCCGAGAGCTCAAGAACACACAACATGTACCGTGTACATGTATACATACGTGTGATCGGACCCGAAACGCTAGAGACACGTGATGACGCGCGCCGGTCTCCGGTCGCAGCTCTCTCTCTCCACACCAGAGTTTAGAGAGGAGAGTTTACCCCGAGGCGTCATCTTCTATCGTTTATTCTTCGGTGTCTCTCCTCGCCCAGACCTGAAACCCAAACCTATAATTTGAAAAACGGTGCCATATATTTGGAAAAAGTTGAGGTATATTTGTTTTTGAAACGCGGACACATGCCTTGTGAATTCAGATGAACGAAGCCCTCGCATATATATATTTTTTTTTTTTCTTTCCTCCACGTTTTCAAAAAGTGTACCATCTTGCCCAGGTCTGTCCTCCTCTTCTCCTCTAATCGCTGCCAGCCCTCCCCAGGAGAGACACCGGAGACGTTCTGGATGAAAGTGCCATCACTTCTCACACCATTTCCCCCCCAGGGTCACTTTTAAACGTTATGGTTGCTTATAAACCTAACTCTTACTTAAACCCTTAACGTTAACCTCGCTGGAGACGTCACGCCCTGCCACTGAACATTTGACCCCTCCCCCTACCTCTCCCCACTTTTATTTGCTTAATTGACCTATCTCAAACCCTGCCCTCTTTTCTCCATCCTCCAATCACAGCTGTCGCTTTTCTCGAGGGAAGCAACAGCTGCGATTGGAGGATGGGGAAAAGAGGGCAGGGTTTGAGAGAAGTCGATTCCCTTGCGCTCGGTCTCTACCAGGTGGTTGGAATATAATTGTAAAGGTTTTATCTCTGTATACTGTATGTGTATTACCTGATGTGTCACTCTTACCTCATCATTACAACTGGAGGAAATGTGTGTGTGCGTGCGCAGGCGTGACGTGTGGCGAGGGAATATGCGTAGAGACATTAAATCACTTCACACACACACACACACAAGCACGCACATACATACACACACACACACACACACACGGCGGTTGGTGTGTTTTGGGCCCTGGTGGTGCTGTGATGGAGCCGGGAGCCTCTCTTCTTTGTTTCCACGCCGACTGTCACAAGTTTGATCAATCAATCATCGTGCACTTGAAATGACCGTGCGTGTGGACCGACCGAGTGGGGATGATTCGTTTTTTTTGTTGCCTTTTTTTTATTGAATATTGTTAAATATGCATTTTTGTGTCCATTTTGAAAAGAGCAGAACTGAAAAAAGAAGAAAAGGAAAAAAAAGACTGTAATGTCAAATCTATTCATAGTTGTCTCTGTATTACTGGAGAATCCTGTGTTCAGATGTACTTTGTATATACAATGTTGTACATTACAGAGGTACACTCTTTTTTTGGTACAATATTGTACAGTAATAGCAATAGTAGTTTAATCAAATAGGCCTTATATAATTCTATGTGTAGTTATTGTAGTAGAACTTTTTTTTTAATAAACATTGCTTGCTACAAAGGTCCTTGGTCTGATGGTTATAATCATAAAGTTGAAAGATTCTCTGAAATAATAATCAGTGTAATCTCAGTTTTTTTTTTATCCTTCACACGTGTGCAGGATTATTATTATTATACAATTATTAGAGTATTATTATTTCAGAGTAATTGAAAGTAGTGAAGCCAAATGAAGGATAAAATTTAAGATGAGATAAGATATTCCTTTATTTATTCAGGCATCATAGCAGCATGGGGAGGGGAGGCACCACAGGTATGGGCAGGGTAATAGTAGAAAGATCTGACTATAAAAATAAACGGTGTAAACAATATAATTAACTCTGAATATAAAGATATGAGAAAAATAAACTGTGTAAACAAAGGTGCAGATGAGGGTCTATATGCCCTATCGGTTATATTAAAAGTTAAAATAAATATAGGCAGGGGAGCTCCAGTAGCTCACCGCGTACCTCGAGCGCTATTTCGGCGCCGGGGACAACCGCGCTCGTCACGGATCTGGGGTAGCAAGTTCGATTCCCGGACAAAGCCGTAACTTTCTCAGAGTGTCTTCCCCCCATCTGTACCCCCATTCAACCTGTTTCTGTCGGTCATTCTTGACCAGAGAAAAAGTGATAAACGCAAAAAGAACCAGCGGAATGGTCAAAGTTTAAAAAAAAATAAAAAATATAGGCAATAAATAATTTGAAACTGAACATATACTATGAGTACGAGTAAACGGTAAACAGTATACACCAGTATACACAAGGTACCCAAACTGGCATTCAAGATTCAAGAGGTTTATTCATCACATACATGCACAAGACATATAGTGAAATGAAGGTGGCCATGCCCGCTTGGATTGTGCAAAAAAAATACAAATAATAATAGAATAGAAATAAAATATATACGTTATAGTCCTTGTAGGTTTAGATGGTTAGAGTCGAGACACACTTAGTGGTCAGACATTCCTAATAGTTCTCCAGCTGCTGGCTGTGGTCCATGCCCACGGTTGTGGAGCCTGATGCCCGCCGGCACGAAGGGCTGGCCGAGGCTGACCATCATATGGCTTATAAATATACTATGTCTATTTCAGGCACCTACATTACAACCATATGTATTGGGTTCAGATGCCTATGGGTTTCAGAGTAGTGTTCAAGTTCTCTCTCTCAAATGATTTAGCTTAAGGGTTACATGGTTGAAAATGTGTACAGGATAAGACGAGAAGATGGGCCTACTATACACCGTCAGCCTGAATTGCTGGGTTTGTCTTAAGGTGAGAAGAATGATGGTCCAATAGTTACCGAATGTTTTCAAGGACCCCAAATATACTACAAATGAGTCCAGGGAACCCATTTTTATAAAACTGTTGCCAATGTGACACAAATCTGAGACGATTTTGTTTGAGATATATTTGTGAGATAATTATGGAAAGAGTAGGCTAGGTCAAAACATCAGAGTAGTCATTATTATATAATGTTACCTTCTAGTGAATAAAACAACAGTGAAATGAAACCACGAACACCTGGCCTAGAGAAACCCTCATCAGGGACCCTAGACGTCGCACTTTGAGAATATAATGAATATGAACCACTGGATGTCGCCAAACTCGTTTCATAAACCTGTCATTTACTTCAAAGTTAAACTATACAATACCGTACGACGTTACTTAAAAATCCCATCAAATTAACTGACAAGATAAAACATTCGTATTAAAATGATCTTCGTCAGGCTACAATATATTTTGTCCTTGTGTCAGAGTAGGCAATACGGCCACATAGCCTACACAATCATTCACAATGCAAGACACTATAAAAGAAGGAGTGATGTGACGTTTGAAGCGAGGCGTCCGTGCGTGTATCGCCAGGCGGCCTTATTTCTAAACCTAGCCGCATTTCTGGCAAGACGCTCTCTGATTGGCCGACGCCTGTTTCTACACTGGTTAAGCTTAGGCACTCTTTCGAAGTTGGTTAAGGTTAGAGTTTGTCTTAGAGCGTGACGGCAAGTTCTATCGACGGTTAAGCTTAGGCACTCTTTCGAAGTTGGTTAAGGTTAGAGTTTGTCATAGAACGCCAGTAGTTTGCAGGCTGTTTGACGTGGAAATGGGCAAAGACACAGCTCGTCATGCGATTGGGCAAACGCGTCAGTGGCCAATCAGAGAGCGTCAGTCAGTGCCAATCAGAGAGCGTCTGCCAGAAATGCGGCTAGGTTTAGAAATAACGCATCGAGGCGTGTACTGATGACGTCCGAAGCCGCGTGTTTCGCGTCACTGATTCAGGAAATGGCTTCGGGATTGGCACGAAACGTGAAGTGTATACGAAGATGCAAGGAAACGCAATGTCCGTTCCCTATCCATTCACACTTGTGTGCACATAGGACATCATTACGTGTTTGTTTTCTTGTTTTGCCCGTTTTTTAGCTAACTGCTTTTTTTGCAAACGTCTTTTTTCGCGGACTTTACTTCTTTTTTTGCTGACTTATTTTTTGTGATGGAGCCAGCAAGAAAGAGGAGATTCATGTCCGCTGCATGGAACCATTTCGATCTGATCTCTCATAATAAGGTATGCACATACTAGTATTGCACTATTTTACTCTGTCAGTGTCTATTCTATCTTACTCTTTTTATTATTGTCTTTTTTTTTTAACTGAACCAAACCATAAACAAGGTGGCCTTTTGGGATGTTAGATCCTAAAAGTGAAAAACTGTCTGCACAGCTCATTTTATGGCTGTCTTTTTTCTGTTGTGAAGCACTTTGAGCTGCAGTTTCTGTATGACAGGTGCTAATATAACGTTTTTTTATTATTATTATTATTATTATTATTATTATTATTATTATTATTATTACACAGTGTATGCCTTGTTCTAATTTATTTCTTCAATGTTTTTGTATTTTAAAAGGTGAAGTGTAAGTTGTGTTCCAAGGACTTTGGATACAACGACAACACCTCATCTATGCTGAGGCATTATAGAGCCGTGCATGAGAGCAAGGAGACCAACCAAGGTGGACCAAGCTCAGGTAAACCATTTTAGAATGCAATGATAAAACGGCATAGGGCCGGATTAACGGCCGGGCCGTTTGGGCCACGGCCCGTGGGCCTCTAGTGACGAGGGGCCCCTCGTCACTAGATGTTACAAAGGATCAGATTAAACCGAATATATATATTTATTTATTGATATATATTGCATAGTATTTGTATATCGTTTGATATCCCCTGTATATTCCTTGTACATATACACGGAATATCCCTTTAGCCCAGACCATAATAGTTCATTCTCCTATTGGACAGCGGTCCACCGGCGCCAGGGACCGGCCTCCGGAGCCACGGTTCAAAGTCACCGTCAAGATGTGTCTGGACATGCCCGGCCTTGCCCAGGGATACGCGACAGAAATGAGAGTGGAACTAGTTTGTTCACCGTGCGTATAAATACGGCGCAGGTGAATGTAGAAGCCCCTTACCTTCCTTAGCATGTTACCGATAAGTTGAAGCCTCACCCACGATACAACGTGCGGTGAAGTATGGCCTGTTTGGCCCCAGAATAGAGCATCGAGACCGCGTGCGAATTAATAACTGAATTGTCAGAGTTTGGCGCTATACCGTCGAGTGCGACATATTTCTATTGAGTCTTTAATAGTCTATTTGTGTATAGTGTATCGTGCGGTTAGAATTCTACAGGGACCAGCATCTCCAACGCTTTCTCGTATTAGCTAGAGTTCTTATCCAGGCTGGGCCGACCACATGGCGCTTTCACCCGAGGAGACCTAGACGAGAGCCGTATGGACATGTACACTGGATTAATCTACCCGACGACTACATAGCCCTTTGCGGCTGGAATATATTTGCTTTGGTGCTTTGGTGATTTATGGAGCGGATAATCGCCGACGCTTGCACGTGTTGGATTTACCCTGCGAGGAGTCAAGTCGAGTCGGCGTCTCAGAGAGCCTGAGGTCGACTAGCTTTCTTCACTGTGGAGCTACAGTCTACAAGAGAACCAAGCTGTATTCGTCTGTGGATCAAGAGGCTACTGCACCGGCTTCTGTACCTGAAGTCTCCCTAGTCATCGTTGACCAGACGTCCTACTACCGACAGATCTTCTACCCCCCCTGCTGGCTTACAACCAGTGGGAACCCCTTCCAGTATCTCCCGCTATATTACTAGTGTACCATAGATATAATTCCCTAAGATTCAGGTTGTATAATTACCTCCTGCGTAACCAGAGAATGGACATTCGTTATTGATTTGCCTACGCATACTCCTTTGCCTTACAAGTGCATTCAAAGAATAATGTAAAGTATCCTATGTACCTTTTGCTCCATTAAATACTTGATTAATACCTTTGACTGGAACCGATTTCATTGTGGGAAGTGTTCATCATATTCATATATCGTGTACTGTATGGCCAGTAATTAAAGTACATAAATCGGTAGTGGTTTAATGATACCATACTTATCAATACAGTCAGGGAATTGTACCCCTCAGTTACACTAGAGGCCCCAAATTTTATTTTTTTTACTTTTATTTTTAATTCTTTTGGAGGCCCCACGTCACTAGAGGCCTTTTGGAGGCCCCTCGTCACTAGAGGCCCCACATTTAAAAAAAAAAAAATCGTATTTTGGAGATCGATGTCATACTGTGACACTGAAATGAAAAAATATTTCATCAACTAAAATATACAGTACGTCACGGTCACACCCTGCCGTCTGCAAGTGGCTAATCTTGAGTATTTTTTCTCCTCTTCATAAGAGTTTGAGGTTTTCCGTTTGAGGTAAAAACAGCAATAAAAAGTCAAAACATCCCAGCCCCGACGCCTGAATACTTTTACCAACGGATTTCCAGTTCCACGTTTGCGTTCTGCGCTCTGATTGGCCACTGATGTTTCTGGTAGCGCCAATCGTGTGACGCCTCTTTCTTTCACCGGTTAAGCTTAGGCACTCTTTCGAAGTTGGTTAAGGTTAGAGTTTGTCTTAGAGCAGGGCGATAGAACACCAGCCCTGATTCCATACTCTAACCTTAACCAACTTCGAAAGAGTCGCCTAAGAAACGTCAGTGGCCAAGATCGCACCAGAAACGTCAGTGGCCAATCAGATCGCAGAAATCGGTTGGTAAAAGAATAGACGCAGCCCGACACGAATGAGGCAGACTGGGATCATTATTCATGACAGACAGCAGAGACCCGCCGGTGCTGATAGCGGATATCATCGAGCTCCCCCTAGTGACTAGGGGCCTCCACTACACACTAGTAAAAAAAAAAAAATTTAAATACGGATTTTTTTTTTTATAATCACTTAATCAGATCCTCATCCAGTGTTTACTTTCACAGCATCTATAGTGACTACTAGTATCATCTCATCTCTATCTATTTTTATAAAAAAAATTGTATTGCAAATAAAAATATGATTGATTGTTTGATAATGAGGGGTGAGAGACGTTGAGTCGACGTGACACTGACGTCCAGGTCCAGGGGTCACTGTCAGGTCAGATCAGGTGACCACTGACCGTGAGAATTGCACTTGCAAGTTGATCAAGTAGGCTAAGACTCGAGTAGTGCTGTATCATATGAGACTCAAAAAACATGGATAAAAAAGTTAAACGGTGGGAAAGCGGAGCTGCTAAGTTAAAATCTAAACTGGAAAGGGACATAAAGAGCGTGTTACTTCGGCAAAGCATACCGACTATCTCTACTTTTTTCACCCCATCAGGTAAGGAGGCGGATAGCCCCCTGGCTAGCACTAATAGTAGCAGCAACGAGGCTGAGCCAGACGCCGCGGGCAGAGAGGACGAGAATGCTAACATTATTATTGATGCTAGCGACAGAGAAGAGGCAGCGGCAGCCTCTAGTTCAGCCGGCCCACCACCACCAGTGGCTGCCACCTGTTCGTATACGCCCGCCGCATCTCCACAGCCCAGCCCCAACACCAACACGAATGACTCTGACTCTGACTCTGAGGCAGACCGCGATGATGACAGCCTGCCGCCGGCGGTGCTTGAACATGAAAACCAGGATTGGTTGAACAACGTTACGGATCCAGCTTTATGGGAAGACACGAGCAGCGATAGGATCAAATCTGTGCTTATTGAGAGAGGTGCGTGCAGCATATCTTGTTATAATAATATCATATATTTGCATATCGTATGTCACAAATGTAACAGTACTGTATGTCATGTATGTCCCTATGCCATAAATGTCATGATGATGTCATATATGTTGTGTGTCAGTCATAAATTTAAATCCGCCCTAAAAACATGGCTCAGCAGCAACTCAAATTGGTCTTAACACTTTCAGTGCCACCAGATGGCGCCAGAGTTAGCGCTTGAATGCCACCATCGGCGCCAATGTTAACCTTAATATCGCCTAATCTATGTTTTAAATTATGGCTATGTGTCTAATCTGCCCCGTCGCTTATCAAAGAATCTTTTTCCAGTCAGTGCTGTCAAGGCAGATTGTTTTTTTATCGCTTCATTTCCGTTTGAGAGCATTTTGAAAAGCACCCGTTTTGAGGTAAAAAACAGCCCATTTTGGGCCATTCTGTAATAATCGTCTTTTACTGGAATATTCCAGAACGTTGATATTTGTCGGCCTATTTATGAATCGTTTTCAAATAAACGCTAGATGATCAATATTATACGTACACGCACGCCCATTCGAGCCGCGCGCTGATAACAGCCTTGTTCATTTCCTCTTGGATTTTTACAGTGAAACCGATAGAGGACATTTCACAAAACAGCTTATATCTTCATCAAAATGAGTCTGATTATCCTAACACTGATAACATAGATTCCTTACCTGACATCAGATGGTATCCAACTGGTATATTCCAATTCCTGATCACCATTCGAAAAAATCGATAAGTGTATAGATCCAACGTGTGTACAGTAGAACACATGATGGAGGCTCCAGAATGAACTGTGGTAACCCCGGCTGCATCAGTGGACTGGAAAATGTGGAGTACAGGATTTTTTTCCCCATCCATTTTCATTGAGTCCATTCCAAAATCCCTTATGTCATCTGGGAGACGATAGGGGGCGAGTCACATCTGATCGCCGGCGACTCTCGGGTAGACTAGGGTAGGCTCGCGTGATGCAATATGATTTCAAAAATTCAGAGAAATCTCGTGAGTGGCTTTCAACGTGATATTAATAATTCAGAGAAAACTCGTGAGTGGCATAGAAAGTGTTAATATGGTTTTTAGCTCTTTTATCATAACTTGCTTTTATTTCTCTTTATCATGAGTTGCTTTTAAGGGTTTGCGGATTTTCTTTTAACATTAGTTGACTGTATGAGTTGTCAGCTTAGGTGTTATTGTACACATTTTTAGGATGTGTCCTGTCTAGTGTACATGTCCATTTGTGTTTTTGTGCCTTTTATGTTCCATGTATGGACCACAATGGAAACAAGCCTTGGCTTTATTGTGTTTTATCCATTTTTGACCAGCGTGTTATTGTTTGTCTTTCAAATGTTTGTCCTACGATTGTGTCAAAATAAAGTATTCAATCAATTCAATCAATCAACTATGAATTGAAAATGGGGGACCCTGATGTAAACAAGACAAATGTCTTTCTCTGGTCTGCATCCCCTTAACAATTGTGTGTATTGATTTGAGCCGTACTGTATTGTACCCATTCTGCAATCTGTTAAATAAAGTTTTCATTAATTTATTCATTCAGGTGCAGCAGTTTTCCAAAACCGCAGATCCAACTACCCAGCCTCTGCCAGGGATAGGACCATTGGAGGCAAGACTCGCTACTTTAACAATGATTTACGTGCTTGCTGTTTACCAAATGGACAGAGAGTCACGAGGGAATGGATCATGTACTCTCCATCAAATGGTAATATCTATTGTTTCGCATGTAAGCTTTTCTCAAACAAGTGTCATCAGTTTGTAGAAGGCTTTAGCGACTGGAAACATTCAGAACGCATCGGAGAGCACGAGAGGAGTGATGAGCACAGGAGCTGCATGTTGTCTTTACACCAGAGATGCAAGGGCACAGCGACTATGGATTCATCCTTAATCAAACAAATGAAAGGAACAAGGCAATACCGGAGAGAAGTCCTCAAAAGAGTGGTGGCTGTTATCAAATTTCTCGGGGAGAGAGGGCTTGCCTTTAGAGGTGACAATGAATTGCTGGGGTCACCTCAAAATGGAAATTTCCTCGGGATTATTGAGTTGCTAGCTCAGTTTGACCCGTTTTTAGCTGGGCATATAGAGCAGTATGGACAGAAAGGCAGGGGAAATGTGTCTTATTTGTCATCGACAATTTGTGAGCAATTTATTGATGTCATGGCAGAGAAAACCAGACGGACTATTGCAGAGGAAATTCGGGAAGCAAAATACTTCTCTGTAGTTGTCGACTCAACCCCAGACCTCTCGCATGTCGACCAACTTACTTTTATTTTCAGATATGTCAACAAAGAAGGGAAAATTGTTGAACGTTTTCTGGCCTTTGAGCCAATTGAAAGCCATACGGGTGAAAGTTTGGCTGAATGTGTTGTTGCTATGGTTGACAGTTTAGGCTTGGAGTTGTCAAATTGCAGAGGCCAGTCATATGACAATGCAAGTAACATGTCTGGGAAGTACAATGGACTTCAAGCGCATCTAAAGAAGATAAATCCTTTAATACACTATGTTCCATGTGCAGCTCACTCCCTGAATTTAGTTGGAGTCAACGCCATAGAGGCCAGCAGCCCAGAGGTTGAAAACTACTTTGACACGTTACAGTCTTTGTATAATTTTTGTGCCTCCTCTACAAGCCGATGGGGCAAAGTATTTAGCAAAACGAGCGGAATAAGTTTGACATTGAAATCCCTCTCAGCTACAAGATGGAGCAGTCGAGCAGAATCCACCAAAGCTCTATCTGTAAACTACTCTAACATAAAGGAGGCACTTACAAAAATAGCAGGCTCAGATGAGGATAAAAGGGACACTAGAAATGAGGCAGGAGCACTCTGTGCTAAACTGGAGTATTTGGAAACAGCATTTATGGCCCATTTCTGGAATGCAATCCTTGACAGATTTCAAGCCACAAGCGCAATGTTACAAAAAAGTGACATTAACATTTTGACGGCGGTGAATCTTCTCCAGTCCTTGCGTGCTTTTGTTTCCTCACAACGTGACCAATTTGACATTTATGAAAAAGCAGCTCTGAATGCAGGTGTTCTCCAAACCTACAAGCGTGACCTACAACGAAGTAGAAAACTTAAAACCTTTGCAGATGAAGGGGGTGCAGATGATGTAAGCAGCCTACGTGATGGTGGACGGAATCAATTCAAAGTTGAGACGTTTTATGTAATCATAGACAAACTGGTGAGCTGTCTTGATCATCGCCTCTCTGCCTACAAGGACTTGACCGATATATTTGGGGTATTATTCAGCAACAGTGAGATCATAAAGCATGCCAATGCATTAGTCGGTGCTTATACATCTGACTTAAACAGCGGCTTTGCCAACGAGCTGCTACAGTTCAGATCATTCATGTCGGCTGAGAAAGATAATAAGTCACAGTCACCCACGAAGATGCTTAACACCATGTTGGAGCTTGGCCTGCAACCCGCCTTCCCGAACGTGTATGTAGCATTGAGGATGTTTCTCACTTTGCCGGTGACAAACTGTGAAGGGGAGCGATCGTTTTCCCAGTTGGCGAGAATAAAAAATGAACTGAGGACGACGATGAGTCAACAACGCCTGAAGTCTCTATCATTACTGGCAATAGAGTCTGAACTTGTCAGAGAAATTGACTTCAATTATGTGGTGGACGAGTTCGCAAGGAGAAAGGCCAGGAAGAAGACCATCGGTCCATCGGTCCATCGCATAAAGTAAGCTTACTATTCTTTTTTTTAATCAATATTTTTATTGTATTTTTTTTCTTTTATACATACATACATACATACATACATACATACATACATACATACATACATACATACATACATACATACAGCCCCACCCCCACCTAATAGACAGTCTCCTCCCCACCGTATGTAATGTATATATTCTCTCCCCACCGTATGTATATTTCTCTCCCGCCCACCCACCCCCTCCTAATGTACAGTCTCCTCCCCACCGTATATACTCTGTCAGGATCTATGGATAACAGTACTGTATATTTGCATATCATATATGTCACAAATGCAACAGTACTATATACCTGTATGTCATGTATGTCCCTATGCCATAAATGTCATGTCATATATGTTGTGCATGTCATACATGTCACTATGAATTGAAAATGGGGGACCCTGATGTAAACAAGACAAACGTCTTTCTCTGGTCTGCATCCCCTTAACAATTGTGTGTATTGAGCCGTACTGTATTATTTGTACCCATTCTGCAATCTGTTAAATAAAATTGTCATTCATTCATTCACAGACAGTAACACAGGACAAAAACACATTTCAACCCCCTCCCTTCCCTAATTATAATTTAAATTGACATTCACGTAAAAGTAAGCTTACTATTCTAATATTATATTCTTGTCTCAAGTTTGTGCATGTTTTTTTTTCTTCCTGAGGATGGCGCCATCCCCCCATCTAAACATGATGTGTTTCTTTTCTCTTCTTGATTGATTGATTGAAAACTTTATTAACAGATTGCAGAATGGGTACAGTACAGCTCAATAATTGTTAAGGGGATGCAGACCAGAGAAAGACTTTAGTCTTGTTTACATCAGGGTCCTCCATTTTCAATTCATCATAACATGTATGACATACATGACATACAGATAGACAGTACTGCTACATCTTGACATACCAGATTTGCAAATACAGTACTGTTTGTGATACGAAAAGAGTCCAGAAAAGAGAGTATATACATTTGGCGTAGAAACTGTACATTGGAGGAGGTTGGGTAGGTGGGGGGGGGGTGGGGTGGTGGAGGGGACTGTACATTGGAGGTGGTGGGGGCGGGGGGCGGTTGGGTAGGATGGGTGGGTGGGTGGGGGACACTGTACAACTGTACAAGCAAAACTGTACATTGGAATATTGACAACCATACTTGGTAATTTACTGTACATTGGAGGGGGTTGTGTTAGGACATTTACAGGGGCCAGTTTCGAATTGCAGTCTCCCTTAGGTGTTCTTTGAGAGTGTTTTTGAGTGTCATTCAGGCAAGCATTTGGATGCAAGGTTGCCGTAATAGTGGACTGTTTTGAAGTTTTCCTTGAAAGGCCATCTAATTTGCTGGCAAGAGCACAAACCTGGTCCAATTATAAACACCATAACACAGTTACATTTCTCATTGGCATTGCTCCTCAAGGATATGTCACATACATCTCTCGTGCTTGGGGAGGGAGAGTGAGTGACAAGCAGATAACTGAAGAGAGTAGCCTTCTAAATAATTTGTTACCCGGAGACATTGTTCTGGCAGACTGTGGCTTTACTATAGGGGATAGTGTAGGATTTTACTGTGCTTCATTGAAGATGCCTGCTTTCACAAAAGGGAAGAGCCAGCTATCTGCATATGAAGTTGAGCAAACAAGAAAACTCGTGAATGTGCGTATTCACGTGGAAAGGGTCATAGGATTAGTGAGAAGAAAGTACCAAATTCTGCAGAGTAGGGCCCTGCCCGTTGAACACATGACTGTAAAAACAGGCGAGTCACTGGCGCTGATTGATAAGATTGGAGTAATTTGCTGTGCATTATCCAATCTTTCTGACTCTGTTGTCCCACTGGAGTAAGCAATATTCTATTCATCCAAAGGTCAAATAGGAAAATAAGATACATGCCCTGCATAGTTTTGCATTCAATGATTTGCGGTAGATTTATGATTTATAAACAATGGGTCGATGTTTTCTCAGACCTCCACTAATGGGTGGGTGTAGTTCTAGCCCGGACTACAAATAGTTTAATGATAATATTGAATAATAATATTTCAAATATATGTATATGTCTCCCTCTACCTGTCTGTATGTCATTATTATTTTATTGAAATAAAAATATTAATTTCATTCAATTCATCTTTGTCATTTTTAAATCAGTTCTAATTAGATTTGAATGTGTTGAATGGTTGTTTGTAGTTAAACAATTTTTGAATCAGTTATTAAATTATTGTTGTCTTGAGAATCATATTCATATGTAGTCACAATGAAAATACTGGTTCCAACTGGGTGCTTGTTGTAGGATGTAGCTTACACCTGGAAAACATGGTCCAACTTGGTCGCTTTCTTTCTTCACAACATGTGACCATTTGAGTGAATATCATGTAGTAGTTTTCAGAGGAAACGGCCTAGGGGAAACCCAGGCACAACATGGAAATGTAACTCCTCTTCCCAGCTCCCAAGAACCACCAGCAACAAGCGATGTGAAGCCCTTTAGAAGGTTTATTTTGATCAGGGTGGGTTAACAACAAAAATAAAACAACCTAGGAATAACTACACAAACAAAAGAAACAATTAATTAACCTAAACTACCTATATATTTCAGATATCAATTTATTTTATTTGTGCCTATATAAATAAAGCTGTAAGATTTTGACCTGTTGTGATATTCATATTCCATAAACTACCATTTATTTACAATTTATTACAGGAATATGCACAGATTAAAGACAAACATGATTTGGTTCACTTTGAAGTGCTGTCCCAACACTTCAGGAAGAACAGTGTCCGAAGAACTCTTGAACTTTGGGAATGACATTGACCCAGAGTTCCGCATCAGGCAAAATCCTCTCTACAAAGATGTAATTTGTGTTCCACACTACAAAGTCACAATAGTCAGCACCCACAATGTGGAGCTGAGCCTGTACTTGGTAGTAGTACGCATGCTTCCTGTCCAGTTTCACATCGTCCCCATCGTTGATGAGACAGAAGCCCAGCGCCCTATTCCCCGTACCTGGCTAACTGAGTTAGCCGGATAATTTTCAGCATAGCTTGACTTAAGCCAGACATTTCCGTTCCCCGACGTCGGATTTTCTAAGTCGCTATGGCAACAGATCGAAAAGTTTGAACCTGCTCCAGAGCAGGTTTAGTTGAGTTAGCTGGATATAAGCTGGCCACTCCCTCGGAACAAAATGGCAGCTCCCTTCCTCAGAGATTGATTGATTGATTGGAAACTGTATTAACAGATTGCAGAATGGGGTACAATACAGTACGGCTCAATACACACAATTGTTAAGGGAATGCAGACCCAGAAAAAAAGACTTTCGTCTTGTTTACATCAGGGTCCCCCATTTTCAATTCATAATGACATTTATGGCATACATGACATACAGATATATCATGACATTTATGACCAGTGATGCCACAGATTACTTGTAAAAGTAATCTGATTACTGATTACTGATTACTCCTTTAAAAAGTAATCTTAGTTACTTTACTGATTACTTGATTATCAGAGTAACTTAGTTACTTTGAAAGTAACTAGGTTACGAAGTCGTCGTCCCTGCTGCTGCCACAACATAAGAATGACAAAAAAAATTGTAAAATGTACTCAGTTTGAGTAAAAGGTACTAATAGGGCAGGTAGGCCTATCTATAGATCTATAGATTTCACAAAAGATAAATGGTCAATAACACCACATGTAGGCTGATATGTAGCCTACCTTTGAGGCCTGCCCTATTCAGATATGGTTCTAATGTTCCTAGTGATGCATTGTGTTCTGTTTGTTTTGTTTAGTCCCAGCGTCCTGTGTTACTTCTTACTCTAAAGAAGAACTGCTGAACATTGGGAAATCAATCCCACTTGACATTTTCCCTCAACTACTCACCCGCTCCACGGATCTGTTGGATGTGCTCGTGAGGGGAACCGCGGTCTTCATCCAGGCTGTGAAGTGGGTCAGGCGGCAGCGCGGCAAAAGGGCTGGCTCCCTGGCTCGCCTCCGCCGGAGAGGATCTCGTCCTCCTCTCCCGGGTATATTCCTCTCAAACGTGAACTCTCTCTGCAATAAAATGGATGAGCTCCGGTCCCTCGTAGCAAAGAGCAATGACTTTCGCTCAACAGCAGTGTTCGCGTTCACGGAGACCCATCTGTCACAACAATAACAGCCGCGCCCACCAGCATGGAACAACGTGAGGTTGCGTGCTGTGACGTCACTCCCCCAATACAAGGAAATACAGCTCCGAACGTATTTTTGACAGTTTAAAACGAAATAAAATACTGCATTCCGCCTGCATTAGGAATTTATGATGCGATAGTAACGAAATAGTAACGCACAGCCACTTGGACAAGTAACTGCAATCAGATTACTGGCTTTTAAAGATTAACGCGTTAGATTACTATTTTCGGGGAAAAGTAATCAGATTACTGTAATGCGTTACTTAGTAACGCGTTAGTGGCATCACTGTTTATGACATGCATGACATACAGATATACAGATATATCATGACATTTATGACAAACATGACATACAGTACTGTTACATTTGTGACATACAAGATATGCAAATATACAGTACTGTTAAACAGAGATCCTAACAGAAAATATATATAAGAGGGGGAGGAAACTGTACATTGGGAGGGGGTGGGAGGGGGTGTTTGGACATTTACGGGGGCCAGTTTAGAATTGCAGCCTCCCGTAGGTGCTCTTTGATCCCATTATACCATTCTGAATAATGTTTTTGCGAGATGATTTCCAGAATGTATTGATTTCATAGAATGTGTGAAATAGGCCTATAATTAAAAACAATTTAAATACATTAAACTGGTAAAATAAATGCTTTTGAAATGTAAAATAATAGACCTATTCTGATAAATCATATTCAGCCTATGGATTTCCTATACTGCACGACACCTGTTTGAGCTGCGGGATGAGGCGCGCTTGTTTCTGATGGAGAATGCGTCCCAGATCGCTGCCCACCTCCGATGCCGACTAGATATCAATTGAGGGGGAATACGCACAGCTATACCTACCTATTCGAAAAAAACATTATCTGCACTGATTTATATAAAAAAACAAGTACAGATCACGTCTGAATGAATGTGGAGGACGATCTTCGAGTCGCTGTCTCCTAAATTAAACCCAGACTATGCCCATCCATCTCATTAGGTGAGTTGAACATTATAGCCTTCTAAATGAAACACGCTATATGTATTCATTTTATGGTTGTTTGATTTGTGTTATTTTGTGTAGTTATTGTGCGTGTTAAAAGCCTCCAATGCATATGTGTGCGTGTGAACGTTTGCATGTTTCAACCACCTCTATATAATAGTGGGGGTTGCGGCTCTCTGACACCGTTATTTCGGGGGTCGCGGCCTGAAAACTTTAGGAACGATGTATTTATTATATTACATGATACCTAAGCGCATACAGTACAGATAAGTATCTATTAATTCGTATCAATTAGATATACTCTTTATCTTTGGGCTTGTTTTTGTATACTTATTCTGAAAGAGTTGAAATAATTATTTTCGCTAGCAAGATCTCATTCGATTATTCATTCCATTAAGCCTATTGCCAGCAGTTACATTTAAATAAATATAATCTGATTGATTGGGGTAATGAGAGACTTGAAATGTGCCTATAGATTATGTATTTAACTTGTCAGCGAGGCTATTGAGCCGTACTGTATTGTACCCATTCTGCAATCTTGTTAATAAAGTTTTAAATCAATCAATCAATCAATGCCGTTAGAAAATCAGGATTTCTGCGATCGACACCTGCTGTCTTTTCAACTGAAGCGGCCGCGCGCACTTATCCTGAGTATCAAGTCTGGTTCGAATGAACGAGACTGAATCAGCGTTCGAGGAACAGGGAAATCCCGGATTCAAACATCGGGTTAATTGAATCTGGATAATGGGACTTTTGATCGACTTAGTTGAACCAGGTACGGGGAATAGGGCCCTGGTCTCCAGCACACAGGCGTAGATTGGCCTCCTCCTGTTTGCTGTGTGGGCACTAAAAGTTCACAATGAAAATAGTCACTTCTTCTGCATAGTATCTCCTTTTCAAATGTTCAGCTTCAAGATCTGTTAATTTCTCTCATGCACCACGTGCTGTTTCTATGTCTTTACAACATGTAGGAACATAAACTTTGCATTGAATTACAAAGTACTAGGTTACTCTACTCACAAATCCCAGTTCCATTAGTCACAATGCCAATACACCTGCTCTACTGTGTTATTGAGGTGTCACGTCACAATGCCAATACACCTGCTCTACTGTGGTATTGAGGACGTCAAAACATGAATGGTAAATGCATATCCAAATCCATACTGAAGAAATAGCTGGTACCTTTATCTCACAAACCCCAGTTCCATGACAGGCGCACGTGACAACTCCATCGGATGAGGCTCCCATTTATGGCCACTTCTGATTCAGCAAAAGTCCACTGTCCATGCAGGAGAAACCCTCATGGTCCACACTTTGCAGTTGTTCATATTTTCTTCTGGCTGTTGCCTCATATTTACATCCATACCTGTAATGCATACAAGTAGCAATAGAAAGAGAGAGTTGTACAACCATAATTAGTAACTGATTTACTAAATGTGATGTAGGTCAGCATTTATAGGGACAATTGTAGTGCACTGGTTTACATCATCCTACTCCAGACCTCAAAGATTAAACATACTCCTAGCCAGCCCTAACCTATGTGTCATAATAGGTCAATTGCAGATGTCCTTGTCTTGCAATTACTTTCCCCTAATAAATACCTTGTCACAGCTGTAGAGAGCTTGTGTGCCTCTGGGTAGCATATGGACTTGACCAAGGACTTTGACGGCTGTGAAATACTTGTCTGTAGAACCTGCTTCAGTTTAGAGGCTGTTATCCTTCCTGCTCTTTGGCGGAACCAGATTGTTGATGAGCTTTGGTTTCTGGTCTCCTCTACTGCCTGTGACTGTGTTAGCTCTTCCAGTCTGAAATCCTGGCATGCTTTCTGCAACTCTGTTGGAGGTAGCTGCAGTGTCTCTGGTGTCTTATACGCAGTTAGTGGTTTAGGTAGCTTGCTCACAGACTTTGGGACAAATTCTCTGCAATATGGTGACCTGGACATCAGTGCAGCACTTTTTGGGGAGTTTCTCTGTAAAGCCTTGAAAAACTGACTATATGTTTCTGATCCTTGCTTCACTCTTGGACACTGGACTGTGGGACTCTCATGTGTTTGTTTCTCTATAAGACAGATATTGCACAGCTTTAAAGAGAAACTTGGAACATATTATTGCACAGGTATTTTGCATTCAGTACTGTACACCTCTGCTCACCTGTCCTCCCTGCAATGGTATGATCTAGTTTTTGCTTTTTAGATTTTGCAGATGAAAAGTCTATAATCGCAACTGGAGCAGCAGGAATCTGAAAGCGCGAGAGGCATAGAGAATAGAAACGCTTTAAATGTACCCCTACATACAGCTCACACTGAAACAAAAGTAAATTATGTGCATTTGATTACCTTTTTGACATGTGATGGCATTAACCACTTGCACTTTTCCATAGTGCAGGACTCAGTCTCTCTCATTTTAACACCCACTTCAATGGCGAACAGAACTGCTCCAACATGCGAGCAGGATTCTGACAATCTGTATGTCATGATGAATTGAAAATGGGGGAACCTGATGTAAACAAGACGAAAGTCTTTTTCTGGTCTGCATCCTCTTAACAATTGTGTGTATTGAGCTGTACTGTACCCATTCTGCAATCTGTTAATAACATTTTCAATCAATCAATCAAAGGATAATTATCGGGATAAACAGGAGAGGATTCGGGACAACTGCTCGTTGTTCTGGACGTCTGGCCACCATCAGACACCTTCATGCCAGCTAGTTAGCATCATTTTACAACAGCGTTATGTAGTTAAACATACCTTGCGTTATTATGACTTACCCAGCCATACAATCACAATGTGCTGTGACAACTTCTCCATTTCGTTTCGCCACGATCCACGTTTTCAGCGGTGTTTCACCAGACCTCTGAGAATGGTTGACCTAGTAGCAAGGTAGAAAATAGTAGCTACAGTTTAGCCAGCTAACGTTTAGCGCATAGCCTGACGCCAGTGGTGTATCCATGTACATTAGAGTTGAAATAGCAATATAAAAGAGTGATTCTCAAGTAGATTTACTCACCCGCGCAAAAACAAGACGACAGTCATTCAATGCTGCTTTCGATCCGAGGTCGTTGACCCAACCACACACCAAATAGTTATAAGCCTCCAGACTCTTGTATGCCTTCATCTGGCTAGCCGTGTAGTAGGAGGTCTGGAGGACGAGGTAATTTGTTATGTCAATCGCCTCAACGCCAGGCAAATCGGTCAAGACGCGAGAGAAATCGCTTTTCCTCAGCGTGTACGGATCATATCCAATATGTTTTGAGATTTTCTGATGATACCTAGTGCGTGTAGGCTCGTCCAGCGCTTTTGCGTATTGACTTTCCATTGTTTTAAATCACTGTTCTTGACTTCCTGCCCCCCAGCTAAGTTTCGCGCGTCATCAAAATCACGTGACTGCAAACAAGCTATTAGAAAACAGTCATTTATATTTTAAATGTGAGTAATTAATGACATCTGTAATTTAATACTGCTTTTGTTTTTGTCATCAGGAGAGAAGAAGGATGTGGATGAGGCCTTGGTCAATATGGTGATCGAGGATTCCCAGCCCTTTAGTGTTGTGGAGGACAAAGGGTTCAGAAAGCTGGTTGGAGCTTTGAATCCTACCTATGTTCTCCCCACAAGACAGGTGCGTATGTATGTGAGCACATATACTGTAGCATTCTACCCCATTTCCCTTTGTCATTCCAAGACTGTTCTCTTCTTTCCTTTAGGCTTTGAAAGCTATGGTGGACGTCCGATACAAGGAGTCCAAGGAGAAAGCTAAAGCCATGGTGTCTAAGGCAACTGCGGTTGCCTTAACATGGGATATGTGGACCTCCATCAACACGGATGCATATCTAGCGGTGACGGGGCATTTCATAGATGCAAGCGCCACTTTGCATTTGGTTGTTTTGGGGGTTCTGCATTTCCCTGAGGCACATACTGCTGTCAATATGGCTAGAGTGAAAGCAGAAATGATGTCTGAGTGGGGCATTACTGAGAGTGCATTGCATTGTGACTGATGGTGCACAAAATATGGGTGCCTATGTGACGGTGCTTAATTTGCGTCACGCACTTTGTGTGGCGCATTCTTTAAATGTAATTAATTAAAAGGCTCTTGACCAGAACCCTGTGCTGGCTGAAATCCGGGCCAAAGGAAGGAAGATAGTGGGCTATTTCAAGAGCAGCACCACTGCAAAGGAGAGCTCCTTTTATTTCATTGCAATATTCTAAATGATGCTGTTTTATTTAAGTTGCTGCTGCAGTGACACTTGAATTAATCACTAATTGTTGGCTAATTTTATAGGAGAGACTGACGCAGGTGCAGAACCAAATGGGCCGGCCGACACTGAAGCTGATCCAAGAGGTGGATACCCGCTGGAACAGCACCTACCACAATGCTCCAGCGGCTGTATGACCTCAGGGAACCTGTAGGAGCAGCTCTGGCCGGCCTACGCACCGACATCGCCCCACTCTCACAGGAACAATATGACATCATGGCAGAATGCCTCAGAGTGCTGTCCCCATTCGACGATGCCACAGTTGAGCTGTCGGAGGAGAAGAGTGTCCGGCTCAAAGGTAATTCCCCTGCTGTCGATGCTACACGCTAACTCAAGAGAGCACGGCCATGGCTCAGAATGTGAGCAGACAACTGAGGGACAAGCTTAGCCTCATACAAACGATGGGTATCGTGTCCCTGGCGACACTGCTGGATCCCAGATACAAAAAGATTGGATTCTTTAGCCCTAATAAGGCAGCAGAGGCGGAGCAGAGGCTCATAGTGGAATGCAGTAAATGTATTCCAAGCAGCGCTTCTTCTTCCGCCTCCTGCTCATCATCATCGGAAGCTCCGCAGCCTGTGACTCAAGGTATGTAATGGACAGACACATTGTACTTGTGTTATTGTATTCAATCACTTACAGCCCGTTTGACTATCCTAGGTAACAAACTGTGGCGTCGTTTGGACACCACAGTCAAGGAGGCCAGGACCCAGGACCCCAGTGTCACTGCAGACGCAACAGTGTGGAGGTCCATAAGTTCCTATCCGAACCCAACACTGACAGAATGGAGAACCCCCTGGAGTACTGGGAGAGACAACGAAGCGTGTACCCTAACTTATATAAACTTGCTGTAAGGTAGGGGTGGACGGTATGAACGGTATACGGTATAAACGGTATTAATTTGCGCTACGGTATGGATTTGGACTACACCGTGCAACCGGTAGAAAAGGAAAAAAAGCAGCAATGTCGTAACCACAGTGGGAGGCACTAGCAGCAATGCGACACGTGCGCAGTGCAGGCTGCTACTAGTCTCATACCAACGGAGAAATGGCTGACAACGACGAGGAGGAATTGATCAAAAAGACCGGTGCAAATTCCATTATATGGACATGGTTTGGCTTTAAAACGACAGACACCGAGCAGAAAACGGTAATCTGTAAATATATATAAATACAATAGAGTATATATATGCAGGTGTTAATGGATATAATGTTGTAGTAACACAAGCACCTTCTCCTCTGTCCCTGCCATCATTCTGTTAGAAAAACAGACACAATACTATTTGTTTATTGGCATCATCATCACATCAAAGCTTCACACACCAAAGCCATGGTATCATTATAATCACTTTGCCTGTTCTACATTTATTGTCCACTTGATGGCACAGTAGAGCAAATGAAACACCATGAAGCTTCAACATAGGTGTGGTACTATTGGATGGAAAGCCATCACTATATTAATAGATCAAACGTTAGCTTGTTAACAATGCAAAAAATTGCAGAAGATCCTGACATCCGAGGTAATAATGTGTTTAAATGGTCATCAGTGAGCTGGATACAATCCTACCTGGAGGGGAGAGAACAGATGGTGGGGGTAAACGGTACCCTATCCCCCCCCCCCTCCCATTGAGCTGTGGTGTTCCACAAGGAAGCATACTAGGACCGCTACTGTTCCTAATTTATGCAAATGACATGTCGTCAGCTTGTGACTGCAACTTGTTCCTGTTTGCGGACGACTCAGCCCTGCTGGTCTCTGACAAGAACAAGTTACAGGTTGAAAAAACCCTCAGCTCGGAACTAGGCAAAATCTGCATATGGCTCGCCGATAACAAACTATCATTACACATGGTCAAAACAGAGTCCATTCTCTTCGGTTCAAATAACAAACTCAGCAAGACCGACGGCTTCTCAGTTACAGTGGGTGACAATATTGTCACAAGGAAAGATGAAATTACCTACCTGGATTCCATCCTAGAGCCAAATCTTTCCTGTGACAAAATGGCATCCAATGTAATAAAAAAAAAGTCAACCAACGAACTCTATTCTTGTACCGGATCTCCTCTCTGGTAAACAAGAATACCCTGAAGACTCTGGCAGGAGCGCTCATTCAAGGGTACTACGACTATGCTTGCACCTCATGGTACCAAAGCACCTCAAAGGCACTAAAAACCAAATTACAAACGTCAGACTACTGCTTGACCTGACTCCTAGATCCCACCTCACCCCTGCCCACTTTGACAACCTAGGATGGCTTAGAGTAGACGACAGAGTACAGCAACTTGCAATGGGCCTGGTCTACAAGATACACTGCACGACCAAGGTACCCATGTACATGTCAAAATACTTCCCAAAGGTCAGTGAATACCACGATCACAACACCAGAGGGAGCTCCACAAATCATGTTAAACCCAGATTCGGCTCAAACAATTATGCCACATCAATGTGGAACGCCCTACCCAAAGCTGTAAAGGAATGTGAATCACTACCCACTTTCAAAAACACTCTCAAAGAACACCTACGGGAGACTGCAATTCGAAACTGGCCCCCACAAATGTCCTAACCCAGTTGTACAGTAAATGACCAAGTATGGCTGTACACTGTACATTGGAATACTGACAAAGGCTGCCTTTGTCAGTATTCCAATGTACAGTGTCCCCCACACCCACCTCCAATGTACAGTGTCCCCCACCCCACCTACCCAACCTCCTCCAATGTACAGTTTCTACGTCAAATGTATATACACTCTTTTCTGGACACTTTTTGTATCACAAACAGTACTGTATTTGCAAATCTGGTATGTCATAAATGTATAGATGTAGCAGTACTGTAACTGAGGGGTACAATTCCCTGACTGTATTAATCAAGTATTGATATCATTAAATCACTACCGTCTTGTACATTACTGGCCAATACCGTACAAAGGTATATTAGATGACAACACTTCCACAATAACAGGTTTCCACTCAAATACTCATTTAGAATATTTATTACATCAAAATAGTATTACATTATATACTTTGTTCACTTTAGATGCGCTTATAAGGCAAAGAATGTGCAGGCAAATCAATAATGAATATTAAGTAATTAGATCTAGGGATATTCTGGGAAGGGGGGGTGTACTACCGGTTGTAAGCCAGCAGGGGGGGGCAATGCTCTATGAAAGTCAATGGTCCACGGAGGCGATATCACCCTTGTGTCAGCGGGGAATGCAGCCTGGTCCCAGGGTGCGTGCCGCGTAGGTGAAAGCCGTGGAGGTGAAAGCCGTGGAGCCTCTGGTACGACAGAGGCGGGCTCGAGTGATGGTCTCACGGGCAGGTGTAGATCCCACAGTAACAGTGGGGTAGGCGGTTCTCTGCTCCAGCAGCTTGGTCAAAGCAATGAAGAATAATAATCCTTGCCGGAAAGTGGCACTGCTGGCGGGGTGTAAATCCTCCGTGGTGCGTGGTAGTCCACGGTTGAACTTGACGTTACTACTATCCTATTAGCACGCGGAATAAGTGCTCTATGTAGACGCACAATTACTCACTTCACGTGGTCTTTGACTCGTAATGAAGGCTTTACTAATAAATAGAGAACGATACGTTAAACCAACGTACTAGGATAACACGAGGCTCTATCTTGGGGCAATGCGAGCCCTACTCTGCACCACACGTTGCGTAGTGGGTGAGGCTTTACTCGGTAACTGAACCAGACTGAACTGAAGGCGAACTGAAAAGGAATTCTACATTTCTTGCGCCCTATTTATATGTACCGTGAACAAATAGTACCATTCGTATTTTGGTAGCCGTATTCATGGGCAGAAGCCGGGCATGTACAGACATATCTCGTCGGTACCCTTGAAGTCAGCTCTAGGGGGTAAGGCACTGGCGCCTGGGGATCGCTTCCAATAGGAGAACGAATATTATGGTCTGTCCTGTAGACTAAAGGGATATTCCGTATATATGTACAAAGAATACACAAGGGATATCAAACGATATACAAATATTATACATGGGATCTCAGGCAATAAATATATATATTCGGTTTAATCTGACCCTTTGTAACAAGTACTGTCTATCTGTATGTCATGTATGTCATATGTTATGATGAATTGAAAATGGGGGACCCTGATGTAAACAAGACACAAGTCTTTCTCTGGTCTGCATCCCCTTAACAATTGTATGTATTGAGCTGTACTGTACTGTGCCCATTCTGCAATCTGTTAATAAAGTTTTCAATCAATCAATCAAAAACCCTTCCTTCTCTTATAGTTTCCTTGACGTCACACATCATCAGTCATCCATCCAATGGGAGATAGGTGTATGGCGCATGCTCAGATTGCGCTGGTGGAGTGCACTTCCACGTTACATGGAGCTCGTGAGGGCGTAGCTATGGTAGCTACAACCACTTATGTCAAGGCTCTAATCAAGATTCATTCATGCCCCGCCCCCGCTCTCTCCTATGAGCTCAAAACTCCAATAGGGGGTATCTGCAGAGCCGCAGAGCCAGGCTGGACGGGTTGGAGGCGGTCTGGACAAGTATTAGTGGTCTGGACAAGTATTTGCACTACTGCGCACCATTTTCAACTTCACTTTCGTCTCGTTTACATAGATCCCCCATTTTCAACTTACCTTCCCCCATTTTCAACCTTAACTTTCGTCTCGTTTACATAGGTACATAGACAGTAATGTTACATCTAGACATTTATGACATGTAATAATAGAGTAAACTTGTACATAGACAGTAATGTTACATCTAGACATACCAGATCTAGTAATAATAGAGTAAACTTAACTTTCGTCTCAGTAACAATGTTCATAAAGTGTACATCTAGACATTTATGTGTACATAGACAGTAATGTTACATCTAGACATACCAGATCTAGTAATAATAGAGTAAACTTAACTTTCGTCTCAGTAACAATGTTCATAAAGTGTACATCTAGACATTTATGACATACCAGATCTAGTAATAATAGAGTAAACTTAACTTTCGTCTCAGTAACAATGTTCATAAAGTGTACATCTAGACATTTATGACATACCAGATCTAGTAATAAATAGAGTAAACTTAACTTTCGTCTCAGTAACAATGTTCATAAAGTGTTGAGTGCTACAGTGTAGGTTAGTTTATTAGGACAAGTGCATGACAGTAAGGTTAGTTAGGGTTAGATTTTTTTTATTTAGATAATGGTTGAAGTAGTGAGTCTTTAGTCGACGGCGAAAGATTAGACGGGATTCGGCTGTCCTAACTGGGGTGGGTAGTTCATTCCACCATTGTGGGACAAGGACTAAGAATAGGCGACTTCTCTTTGATGACCCGACTTCTCTTTGATGACCCTCCCGGAGCTTGGATAGGAGTAGGAATAAACTGTACATATACAGCACTGTTTGAACCTGGCACACAACATACTTCACATGTCATTTTTCTTTTTGTGGAGACGAAGATGATGAGTACCGGTCTTCTCCTCAGACATATAAAATCAGTTTTTCAATACAAGTACGACTCAAGACACAGAACATTAGTATGCAAAATAAAAAATGAACACAGATTTTGAGTGTGAATGAACTTTATTTCAACAAGATTGCAGAATGGGTACAATACAGTACGGCTCAATACACACAATTGTTAAGGGGATGCAGACCAGAGAAAGAAGTTTTGTCTTGTCTTCTCGTACTGAAAACGTGACTGTTAGCACAGAGACGGCTGCAGTTACACACAGGGCCATTTTTTTTTTTTTTTTTTTTTTTTTTGTATTATTGCAAAACAAAACTTATTAAAAGTCAGTACTCAACACACAATGTATAATGAAACTTTCAGTAAAGGTGGTTAAAATATATGCAAGTACAGAAACAGGATAAAACAAAAATAGTCAATAATAACATTTTAACTGTATACAGTGTATATCCAGCGAAGTTACAATTATATAAATGTTAGTATATAATATACCCCTAATACCTATTTTCTAAAACCCTACACACATATGCTCCAGCTCAAACCCCCCCCTCCCGGACCCCCTCTTGGATAGTACCTCCATTATCCCTCACTCCTAACCAGACACTACCATTATAGGCTAGCTTTTATTCTCTCCACCACTTCTAACCACATTGACATTTTGGATTCATTGAGCCCCAGAATTCTTGCTGTAGATATTTCTTGATATATCACATCGAGATATGTAAGAAACCACACTTTCCGGCACATTTTTTCCGGTTGAAACCAACGTGATGCGATCAGTTTTTTAGCTACTGTGATACCCGATAAAACCAATCTTTTTAGTTGTGGATTCACTGCAAACTCAAAAACATCATTCAATAGCAATACCGCGGGGTGTACAGGTATATTCCAAAATACGAGTATTGATAATTGTTGGGACACATCTTTCCAGAATGCCTTAACTGGTGGGCAGTCCCAATACATATGCATAAATGTTCCTTCGTCCCCATTTGTACATTGGGAGCATTTGGAGTCTTGTATAAGCCCCATTTTGCACAGCCTTATAGGAGTCAAGTATGTCCTGTGAATATAGTTCAGATTGATTTGTTGATGATCCGGGTTCCTTGATGTAAGTCGGACATTTGCCCAGGCTCCTTGCCAATCAAAGTCATTTTCCAGGTCTGGTATATCCCTCCTCCAGACATTGTCTAGTTGAAGGGTTTCATACGAGGACGTTAGTAATTGATAATAAAAACCTGATACAAAACCTCCCAATGTATCTCTTTCATAGAAAAATTTGTGGTATCTGTGGTGTTCAATTGGTATGTGTAATGGAACACCGTGAGATCTCATACAAAGTCGTAACTGTATGTAAAAAAGCCATGTGGACTCGGTGAGGTTAAACTTTATGCATATTTCGACATAACTACAGAGGCCCTTGTTATTAAAAATATCCCCTAATGAGTGTATGCCTCTCTTCCCATATAGGGAATCTTATAGGTCGTTTTCCCATTAAGAGAGCATTGTTATTGAATATGGGAGTGTGATTATGCCATACTTGAGGGTTAGGAAATTTCCTTTGTGTTTCCCGCCATGTCCTGATTGCATGGGTAATTATTGGGCCAAATTCTCGCTCACAATGCTTGATTGAAAGTTTAGTGTATGCTATGTCTTTCAATCTCTGTGGGGCTACTATGTTTTCTTCTAATTTTCTCCAAGATACCAAAGCCTCGGGGTCAAACCATATCTTCTTCAATGGTCTTAATGTGAAGGCATTAAAATATTGTAAAAAATCTGGGACTGCCATGCCACCGTCTGCTTTATTTCTCTGTGCGGTGGATCTTTTTATGCGAGGTGGTTTGTTATTCCAAATAAATTTGTATGTGGAGGTTTGTAATCTTTTCCAGTAGCCCTCTGGAGGAGGTAACGGAAGCATTGAGCTGAAGAAATTGATTCTTGGTAATACATCCATCTTAACTATTGATACCCTTGCCTGTACTGAGTTTTTAAGTTTTGCCCACCTGTCCAGGTCGTCTTTGATTTTGTTTTGTATTTTTGTGTAATTGTGCTTCACCGTTTGTCTTATGGTGGGAAATATTTCCACACCCAAGCATCTGAAATGTTTGACCATGGGTATCGCACCTGGGAGGGTTGTCTCTTTTTTTGCACTGGTGTTAAGAGGAAGAAAAGCCGACTTAGGCCAATTTATTTTAAATCCCGATAAATCACCAAAGTTCTCTATCAACTTGAGTATAAGCGGCAATGTGTTGTTGGGGTTTTGCATGAACAATATTACGTCGTCCGCATATAAACTAATTTTATGATGTGTGCCCTTGATTACTATTGGTTCTATGTGTTGGGATTGTCTTATAAATTGTGCTAAAGGTTCTAATGATAGATCGAATAGTCCGGGACTAAGAGGGCAACCTTGTCTGGCTGAGCGTGATACCGGAAAGATATCGGAGATGAATGTGCCTGTTGTAATCCTGGCCGATGGGTCCTTGTATAGTACTTTAATCATATCAATGAAACCTTTTCCTAACCCCATCCTTTCCAATACTGCCCATAGAAACGACCATTCCAACCTGTCAAATGCTTTCATAGCATCCAGGGATAGTATCGCCTTAGGTGTGATGTCCTCTTTGTCTGTATCTAGTACGTGCAGTATTCGCCTTATGTTATCATTGATCAGGCGACCTTTTATGAAGCCTGTTTGGTCCGGATGAACTAAAGACGTCATATGCTTTTGCAATCTGATGGCTAATATCTTAGAGTACAGTTTGACATCAGTTCCGAGGAGGCTTAAAGGACGGTAACTACCGCACTCAGTGGGGTCTTTGTCTTTTTTGTGAAGAACTGAAATGAGTGCGGTATTTTGGTGTTCAATGAAGCTTCCCTCTTTGACTGAGTATAAGATCATATTTAGTAATAAGGGTCCAAATATGTCCCAGCAAGAAATGTACATTTCTGATGGGATACCGTCAATTCCCGGAGCTTTGCCGTTTTTCATTCCGGATATGGCCTTCTTGAGTTCTTCTAATGTGATCGGTACTTCTAACTGTTTAGCGTCTTCCTCCGTAAGTTTAGGGAGAGTAATTTGATTAAGATATGTGTCTAATTTGTCTTGATCAAAGGTCGTTTCTGAGTTATATAAATCGGAGTAGAATTCTTTGAATGTATCGTTTATTATTTTGGGTTCTGTTACTAGAGCTTGTTGTTTCCTAATGGCAGTTATATCTGCAAATTTTGCATTAATTCTTAGTCGCATGGCTAATAGGTGACTAGGTTTAGAACCTTGGAAGTACTGCTGTTGTCTAGTGCTGCGTATTTGCAATTCCGATTTTTGTCTGTACATTGCTTTGATCTCTGTCTTTAGAATGTTAACTTGGTTATCTAGTCTAGTAGAGTTGTTGTATTTTAAAGAATTAAAAAGAGTTGAGTAAAGCGTTTCCATTTCAGACAGTTTTGTGTTTTGATTTTTGCGCAATATGGAGGTAAATCTATCCGAGAAATCCTTGATCATATTCTTTACCGACATCCATAATATTCTGGGATCTTGCACCGAGTTAGCATTATCTTGTAGGAATACTGTGAGAGCTTCTTTAATTTGTGTAATGAATTCCTTGTTGTTAAGCAGCATCGAATTAAAACGCCATCTTGGGGCCCGGGCAGATAGTGTACCAAATGTTGCTTTCAGGATTAAGTAGCAGTGATCTGATAGCGCATTGGGTGTCATTTCCACTTCATATTTATCAAATATTCTCGGGGATGCAAAGACGTAATCAATTCTGGATAGTGTGTTGTGTCTCGCCGAACGACAGGAGTACTTGCGGGTCATGGGGTTAAGTGAACGCCATAAATCAGTTACTCCTGTTGATTTCGACCAATCTTTTAATGCTTTAGATGAATTCTTTTGTTCGCTGGAGAAGGAAAGGTAAGTTTTGTCCATCCTTGGGTTCCAAATGGCATTAAAATCCGCACATATTATATATGAGTACTCGGGATGGTTTAACATTTCTCCTGTTAGTGAAGTGAAGAAACCCACTTCGTACAAATTCGGGGCATATACCGCTGCCAATGCAATTTTCCTGTTATTGTGTATAATCCTAGCTATAGTTATGCGCCCCTCAGCATCCGACCATACCCCTTTCAATTCGATATTTAATTTGCGTCTGACGACTATGGCTACCCCTCTAGTTCTCGTAGCAAAAGAAGAGTGACTAATATTATGGTATATGTTATCCGCTAACGTATTTATGTCTCCCTCTAAAATGTGCGTTTCGCCTAATAGAGCCACGTCCACATGTTCTTTTTTCATCAGTGTGAGCACGCTTTTGCGCTTGTGTTGTTTGTTTATCCCACCGGTGTTCCATACCATTATATTCAAACTAGCCATAGTCTATGCATGTTTTCGTGTAGTTTTTTGTAATGTTTCTGGAGTATGAAGCTACAATAGATGCACATCCAATTAATGAGGTCCCGTTGAGAGCTGAGCTTAAAAACATATATATATACAAATAAAAATCCCCTATTTTCCCCTCACCCAGAAAGTCGAACATGCCTGTGTTCCAAGAACACATCCTCCGCGATTGACTTTCTCCCATGGTCCACCGGATTGCCCAAACTGAGCATTGTAATCCTAATTTTCCTATGCTAATTGCCATAGGATCTAACATTTCCATTCTATTGCAATAGAATGTCGCTTTTGGTCTTGCACCTTCCCTTACTGTAATGAAGTATTGTGATAAATAACATAAAAATAAAAATAAAAAATAAAATAAAAAAAGAGAATAAACCTTTATCGACATATTCCTTTGAACCCTCCACTAACGTGTGGGGAAAAAAAAGGAAAAGATTGTAGAGCAATATTGACACCTTAATGTGAAGAACATTGGAAAAGAATAATGTAAGTTAAAATATATTTAAAAAAATATAGAGTAATATTGACACCTTAATGTGAAGAACATTGGAAAAGAACAATGTAAGTTAAAATATATTTAAAAAATATAGAGTAATGAGAAGAAAAAATTAAATAAAATAAAAATCAATGGAAAGATATAGATAAGGAATAAGAGATAAATAATTATCAACGTGGAGAAGCCACTAGAACCGATTTAACTGATTAGATAAGATAGAAAAGCAGCGCCTTTTAGCGCTTCAATGTGCCTTTAATGGAGTGATTACTTAAATTGTTAGAATAACCTTGCTGTGCTCATACGTTTATGTGTGGTTAATTTTAAAGTATTATTAAGGACTGATTGCACTTCATTTAATTTATTATCTGCTATGTGTATACACACCGAATGTTATTGTTAGAGTTGTATGCTTCGTTGTCATGGTGCCTTATATTCTAGAAGGTTGTAGAATATACTAGTGCCTAGACTATTTTACTTTCCAGAATGATCTAAGAGACCCAGGGCATTTGAGCGATAAACCCAGAATATTCCAGATAGATCTTTTTGCAATGATATTTATTTGTCCCCTCAGAGACCAGAGACTGAAATTATAATGTATTATGAATCGTATTATACACAGTACACTTTGTTATAGACGACTTGCATATCGTTTGCTACTTTGATGAACACAACAATGTCATTCCAACACTGGTGGAATGACCTCATTGATGAACACAATAAAGTCATTCCAACACTGGTATATATTTAGAGAGAGGCTTAACTGTTTCCGGCATTTTCGTCCTGCTTTGGGTTATTTGCTACATTTTGATTCAGGAAATCCTCAGCTTCAAAAGGTGTATATGGACCTGACCTGCGGCCGTTATTGCCCAAGAATGATAACAGCGCCGGATATGCTAGCCTTGGCTTGTAGCCGGCTTTGTACAGCTTTTGCATCACATCTTTGTATGGTAGACGTCGGATGATGGCCTCTTTGCTCAAATCTTCGTAGATAAATATTGGTTTATCACCATACTTCAGCTTCCCACGTTGGTTGCGAGCATATTTGATGATGTCATCCCTTGTTGTAGTTTTCCGCAGAGTGACAATGATGACTCTCGGCCCGTTGATACTTTGCCCCTGGGAACCGATTCTGTAAACTTGTTCCACTTCTGGCACTTTGTTTGGATCGGTGTTATCCAAAATCGTTGATAACTCTTTTGGAAAGTTGATGTCTTCGCAGTTCACTGCTTCATCAAGCCCCACAATGCGGATGTTATTCCGCCTGTGGTAACGTTGGGTTTCTAGTTGCCTCTCCATCGCTTCGTTTTTAAGCCCTTGTATTTCCCTCCGATATTCCTCTTTCACTCTTTCCATCTCTTCTCCCATCTCTGTCATGCCACCTGCGTTCGCCTTGACTGCTTTTGTGTTTTCTGTCACCGAAATCTCCACTGTCGTGATTCGCTTTGACTGTGCATCGATCGCTTTCTTGACTTCTTCTAATTTCTCATCGATGCGATCGAATTTAGCCTCGATGCGATCGAATTTAGCATCGACGTTTGCCTCGAGCGCCTTGATGTGTGTAATCTGCAGGTTGGACTGTTCTACCATCTGTTCTTTCATCAGGTTAGACTGTTCTACCATCAGGTTAGTCAGTGTGTTGAAATCGGGTGGATTTCTGCTTTCTTCAGTTGGCGGCATATGGTAGATAGATGCAGTGACGTTGGAATCCATAAATCTGGCTGCTCTCGCTTTCACGGAGCTTGATTCTGTACCTTATTTTATGTTGGTCTCTATTAACTCAATTTCGGGGACCGTAATCGATGATCCCGGTAAATTGTCCTCTTCCTTCTCCTTCTCGGAGCTTGTCGCCGTCGGCTCAGAACCAGCGACGGTTAGGAAGTGTCTTCCTCGTTTTGTTACGTCCTGCGCCGTTGAAGTTGCCGTAGTTATTTTCTCTGCCGCCTTTCTACCTTTAACCATTTTGTCTTTTGATATGGTTAGTAGAGGGTCTTAACAATACATACGATGTGGTCTATTCTCTTTCTTTACTGTCCAAATAATGTTTTTAAACGAAAATAGCGTTGGTGGGAGCGGAGCAATTGCAAAATGCGTGCACTACATGTTGTGCTAAAACCGGAAGTCATTTTCAGGGCCATTTTCTTGTTCTGCCGGCGCAGTGCGCGCACACCACACTGTGAAAGAGTTCTTCTTCTTCTTGTTGTGATGTGAGAAAGAGTTAGGAAAAAATTGACTCTTTATACTCTCACGTGCTCCAGTCCACACGCATGCGCATACACATTGCGCACTCCAACACATTAGCGAGAGAGCCCCCCCCCTCATCCGCAATACTTGTCCAGACCACTAATACTTGTCCAGACCGCCTCCAACCCGTCCAGCCTGGCTCTGCGGCTCTGCAGATACCCCCTACTCCAAAATACCGGAAGTGTTGCGGTGGTGACGCCTACCGTACAGTAGCTCCATGGTTTCGTTTAGCCTTCCACTGAACTCGGAAGTGAGAGAAACCCAATTTCGCTGTCCTCGCCTTTCGTAGAAATATCTAATATGACAGACATAATAATAACCGTGGCACTGTTCGGGTGCCTGTCCTTGGACTCGGCATTCAGATGGTGAAACTGAAAGATACTCTTTCAAAGAGAACTCCTCTTGGCCGCGATACCAGGTGAATATACACGTTTGATTGATTGATTGATTGATTGAAAAGTTTATTAACAGATTGCAGAATGGGTAAAGCATAGACGCGTACAGTACAGCTCAATACATACAATTGTTAAGGGGATGCAGACCAGAGAAAGACTTTCGTCTTGTTTACATCAGGGTCCCCCATGTACGTTGTCATCATAATATCTCAAGGGGACGTCACCTCATCCATATTCCATCATTTCGATGTATTATTTTTGTTTTACAGTTTGGGCTATTGGACGAACGGACTGCGTTTCTGCAGCGAGTAATAACTATGAGACCCATGCAAATAAAAAACTATATTTTGACATAACCTGACGTCACAGGTTCGAGACCCCGGGCGACAGTCTGCCGCGAGAGAAATCAACAACAACAACAAGACCCGTCAAGTCGTAATCGTACCTCGTTTCGATCCGAGGTACAACACTAATAAATATATACACGTATACAATAATTAATTATTGTATTAGTAACTGTGAAGAGTGAAAGTCATACCGACTCTTAATGGAACTCTAAACGTCATGTCAGCAGGTGTACAAGTTCAAGTTTTGTTTTGTTTTATTTGTCACAGATATAATAAGTACATTACAGTGAAATGCTTGGTTCTGTATGAGCCCCCCGAGAATGTGCTTCATACAGTAAAAATAATAAAGGCCAAACAGTATACAAAATATACAATATATACACAAGGAGGAAGTGCTTACTTGTGTCTGTTGTTTTCTCTCTGGGGTTCTAGGCGTTGTGTGTATGTGCACGAGAGAGACGGACATGACAGGCAGCACAGCCAACTACCTGTGGTCCCTGGATGATGTTCTGGGACAAGGCGTCACGGCCAGCGTCTACAAGGCCCGCAACAAGGTAGTGGCACCTGGTGCCAGTGTTGTAGTACTCGAGTCCTGGACTGATTTTCAGGACTTGTGACTTGACTTGGACTTGAGCACTGATGACTCGGACTCGAGCATTGACTGCATTCGGACTCGGAAGGTGCAGTCGAGGACTCTGACTTGTTAATTGATAAATACAGTTATTTATTTAATATCTTTTTGGTAATAGGCCCTAATCATTTGGCATAAGATATTGATGGCTAGTGCATTTGTTTTGCTATTGTGTCACAAAGTAAATAAACTCCCTTTGAAATGGTGACCGCTGTTGTGTCATTTATGTTTAATGTAGACCTTTTTTTATTTGTATGTCAGCTCTTTGACTGCCAGAGGGGAGTGGACTCAACCTTGATGACTTGGACTCAGACTCAGACTAGGGTCATGGGGACTCGACTCGGACTCGACTCTGGCTCTTCTTTGGTGACTCGGACTTGGACTCGGACTCGAACACTGGGGACTCGAGATTCTGACTCGAGTTTTAGTGACTCGACTACAACACTGCCTGGTGCTGTTCTTTCTAGTGTGCAGCTTTGATGTGGCTGTAGGTGCGTGGAAGGAAGGTGTGCACATGTGGTCATGAGTCAGTAGATGCTGCTGACGTCTTTGCTCTAGTTATGCGATGTGTGACGCACAGTGACACTGTGGGAAAACAAGGTGAACTATGAACTGCAGGTTGATCACAGTGCACTATATATATCAGAGCTGAGAGATGTCGCCTAACGTGTCATACATTCTTTAACTTTTTTAATACTGCTGCAAGGAAATGCTACCTTCATATTCGGTACACCTCTAAGCCATTCTATACTGTATATGTATATATATATAGGCTATGTCCATGTATTTATTTTCCAGAATAGTATTATTTTTTGTTTTATTTCCACAAAAACACCTTCTTTTCATGTAACTTGCATAAATGTGGAAGCAGGCAATTGTGGGTCAAGTGTGCGTGTGCGTGTGTGCGTGTGCAGAGGACATGGGAGCAGGTAGCAGTCAAGGTGTTTAACAGTTACAGTTACAGCCGTCCCTACGAGGTCCAGATGAGAGAGTTTGAAATGCTGAGGAGACTCAACCACATCAACATCGTCAGGCTGTTCGCTGTGGAGGAGGTGAGGAGAGGGGGGGTGGGGGGGGGGAGGAGGGGGGGAGGGGAGGAGAGGAGAAAAGAGGAGCGAGGAAGATAAGATGGGAAAGATAAAGAAGTCACATGATACATGGTCTGTCTCTGTTTTAATTTGTCTCTCTGCCTTTCTCTCTCCATATGTCTCTCTCCTCTCTCTCTCTCTCTCTCTCTCTCTCTCTCTCTCTCTCTCTCTCTCTCTTTCTCTCTCTCTAGCTGCAGTCCAAACAGAAGGTGTTGGTGATGGAGTATTGTTCAGGAGGCAGTCTGCTTGGTCTACTGGAGGAGCCTAAGAATGCATTCGGTCTGCGTGAGACCGAGTTCCTCATCGTACTACAGTGTGTCGGTAAGAGAGAGAGAGCGAGAAACCGAGAGGAGAGAGAGACAGACAGACAGATGGAGAGCGAGAGAGAGAGGCAGGGATGCATTGCTCATGGGACGGGGTTGCACCAGCTTTTGTGAGCAGAAGCGCATGCACGCACATGCACGGATGTCAGGCATTAAAGCGTTCCGTCTTGGGACGGATATCCGTCCATTTGATTTGGAGATTCCGTCATTTGATTCGGAGTCGTGACGGATTTTAACCTGAGCCAATCAGAGTCGTCAAATATCCTTTTTTTCCCCTACCACGGCCGCACCGAGCAGTCATTTGCGAGCAATCGGCAAATTCTCAGGCAAATGCAACCAACCAGAAGGCGAGATTGTTCTGAGTTTACAGCCCTTTCACCCGCCTCCGCTGTGCTCAGCACCAATGGGAAGCGCCCATTTTCTTTTGATTTTCTGAAACTCCGCCATTGCTCTCTAGCGTCTAGCTCTACTCGCGAGTAAACTTGACTCATCAACAACATGCGGCAACTTTTACGAGACCGTAAGTTCATTTGACTTATTCTAGTCTAAAGAAACATATATATTACTATTGCTATTGATAAATCTAGGTAACGTGAATGCCACAAAACGAATGCCTTTTGTTAATCAGAACGTTATTTACGCGACAAGCAGTGTGTTGTCTTTGTTGTTGTTGTTGGTGGTGTTTCGTGTGTGTGCTTGCGCCGCTCGCTTTCTGATAAATGTATGAATGTTGATAAATCTAGGTAACGTTCGGTTAATGCCACAAAACGAATGACTTTGTTAATCAGAACGTTATTTGCGTTATCAATTGTTTTTAAGCTCAATAAACGTCTTTCTCCCATTTGTCCGGGAGATCTCTGGGTAACAGTACTGTATATTTGCATATCATATGTCACAAATGTAACATTACTATATGTAGTATGTCATGTATGTCACTATGAATTGAAAACGGGGGACCTGATGTAAACAAGACTTTCTCTGGTCTGCATCCCCTTAACAATTGTGTGTATTGAGCTGTACTGTATTGTACCCATTTTTCAATCTGTTAAATATTGATTGATTGTTATTAACAGATTGCAGAATGGGTACAATACAGTACAGCTCAATACACACTTGTTAAGGGGATGCAGAGACACAGAGTTCCCTGCCCCCTCCTCTCAGGTTTGGTGTGAATGATGGTCTGACTCAGGCAGAGCCATTTCATGGAAAAGTATTCTGTATTTTACTATGACAACTATGAGAAACTTGAAAAAACAAGGTGGCCTGTTGGGATGTTAGATCCTAATGTAAAAAACTGTGATTTTATATGTCTGCACTTTATGTGCTCATTTTATGCCTGTCTTTTTTCTGTTGTGAACAAGACAATACAAGATACTTTAATGCCACACAACAATGGTTGGTGGTAATTGTTTTCGGTACAGATTGTTAAGCACTGGTTACATCAACATGAAACAGACATCAAACGCCCCCCTCCCACCTCCCAATCCCACAATAGATACATATATACATATAGGACAGTCACGGTAACGGTGTCAGTCAGTGACAGATGCTTGCCCGTCTGTGCAAAGGGGGGCGGGCCAGGGTGTTCAGTGTTCGGACTGCTGTGGGGAAAAAACTGTTTGTGAAGCGTGTGTGTCTGGTTTGAATGGACCTGTAGCGACCTGAGGGCATGTGCTGGAATAAGTGGTGTGCTGGGTGAGAGGGGTCGTTGACTATTAATTTTTACCAGAGCGGGTGACTGTGCGTGAGGTGTAGATGGAGTCCAGAGAGGGGAGGGGACAGCCAATTATTTTGGAGGCTGTCTTGATGATTCGTTGGAGTTTGTGTTTGGTGTGTTTATCAGTGGAACCGTACCAGACTGTGATGGATGAGGTGAGGATACTTTGAATTATGGCAGTGTAAAATTGGACCAGCAGGTGTTGTTGGACTCTGTACTTCCTCAGTTGCCTGAGGAAGTACAGGCGCTGCTGGGCCTTTTTGATGATGGCAGTGGTGTTAATGTCCCATTTGAGTTTATTGCTGATGTGGGTGCCGAGGAACTTTAATGATTCAGTTAGGGTTATGGGTTGGTCTGCGATGGTTATTGGGAGTGTTGTGAAGGATCAGATTAAACCGAATATATATATTTATTTATGGATATATATTTAATAGTATTTGTATATCGTTTGATATCCCCTGTATATTCCTTGTATATATACACTGAATATCCCTTTAGTCTACTAACAGCCCATAATAGTTTCATTCTACCATTGGACGAGAACCTGGCGCCAGCAGCCAAGCCCCTTGGTTCAAGTTCAATCGTGCCGACGAACATGTCGTTACAAGCCCGGTTCCGCGTAGGAATACGTCTGGCGAAATACGAATGGTACTATTTGTTCACAGCGCATATATATATGGCGCAAGTAAAGTAGAACTTTCTTTTTAGTCCATTAGTCCTTTACCCTCCAACCTAGTAACAGACGTGAAGCCTCACCCACGACGCACGTGTGGTGCAGTATGGCCTACTTGGCCTCAGAATAGGCATTGAGACATCGTGTGGATTAATAGTTGAATTGTCATAGTTTGGCACTATACCGTCGAGTGGGACGTATTTCTATTAAGTTAATAATAGTCTATTATGTATGGTGCATCGTTCGGTTAGAGTTATAAAGTGAGCAGTACCCCCATCGTTCCTGACGTTATCTGGAGTCTTAACCAGGCTGGGCAGACCACGTGTGGTGCTTGCATCCGAGGAGCTCCGGGCCAGGACGAGTGGACCTGTACATTGGATTACTTCACCCGGACGACGGTGAGCCCTCCACGGCTTGGATTATCTACGTGCTTTGGGTGCTTTGATTATGCCATGGATAACAGCCAACACTGCTGAGTGTTGGAACTACCCCCCCGAGAGGAGTCCAGGTGAGACGGCGCTCTACCCCGAGTGAGGTCGCCTCACGTCTCTTCGTTGTGGACCGGCAGCTACCGTCCACCAGAGGGCCCAGCTGTATTCATCTGTGGACCGAGGTTCTGTGGGCACCGTGTTCAGCACTCTGAATTCTCCCAAGAATTCGTCGGCCAGATGGGATACCGCCAGCGGCTCTCCTAACCCCCCCCCCCCTACTGACTTACAACCAGCGGGACCCCCCTTTAGTGTATCCAGCTATAATCATTTAAGTACCATCGCTATAGTTCCCTAAAGAACCAGGTTGTATACTTGCTCCCTGCGTAACCAGAGATTGGACATTCAATGTTGATTTACCTACGAATACTCATTTGCCTTACAAGTGCATTTCAAATCATAAATGTCATTAAGTGAACGTTGTATATACCCTTTGCTATATAAAATATTCGATTTATACATTTGTGTGGACTTCGTTTCATCAGGTGGGAAAGTGTTCATCATATCTATATCATGTACTGGATGGCCAGAAGTTAAAGTACAAGCGGTAGTGGTTTAATAATACCATACTTATCAATACAGTCAGGGAATTGTACCCCTCAGTTACAGGGAGTATGGGTGTTTTTTTTGAAGTCCTGAAGTCTATGGCAATTTCCATGGTTTTGGAGGTGTTGAGCAGGAGGTTGTTGGATGAGCACCACCTCACTGCTCTGTCCACCTCCTGCCGGTAAATGGACTCGTCGTTGTTGGAGATGAGGCCCAGGATGGTGGTGTCGTCGGCGTATTTGAAGGCCTTGACTGAGCTGTCCAGGGGGGTGAATTGGTTAGTGTAGAGGGAAGCACTTTGAGCTGCAGTTTCTGTATGAAATGTGCTATACAAATAAAGTTATTATTATTACATCCTGTGCGCACGCGAGGGAACATTTATGCGCATGCCCGTCAATGACGTCAATAAAACGTAGTGCAACCAGCTTTGAAATCAGCAACGCACCACTGGAGAGAGGTAGAGACAGGGAGTGAGGATAAACATGCAGAGAGAGAGACGGAGAGGAGAAACAGATGCAGAGAGGAGAGAAAGAGAGAGGAGAAACGGATGCAGAGAGGAGAGAAAGAGAGAGGAGAAACAGATGCAGAGAGGAGAGAAAGAGAGAGGAGAAACAGATGCAGAGAGAGGAGAGAGAGGATAAACGGATGCAGAGAGGAGAGAGAGCGAGGAGAAACGGATGCAGAGAGAAAGAGAGCGGAGAAACGGATGCAGAGAGGAGAGAAAGAGGAGAAACGGATGCAGAGAGGAGAGAAAGAAAGAGGAGAAACGGATGCAGAGAGGAGAGAAAGAGGAGAAACGGATGCAGAGAGAGGAGAGAGAGGAGAAACGGGAGGAGAGAGAGGAGAAACGGATGCAGAGAGAGGAGAGGGAGGAGAAACGGATGCAGAGAGAGGAGAAACTGATGCAGAGAGAGGAGAGAGAGGAGAAACGGATGCAGAGAGGGGAGAAACAGATGCAGAGAGGGGAGAAACGGATGCAGAGAGAGGAGAAATGGATTCAGAGAGGAGAGAGAGGAGAAACGGATGCAGAGAGAGGAGAGCGAGGAGAAACGGATGCAGAGAGAGAGGAGAAACGGATGCAGAGAGAGAGGAGAAATGGATTCAGAGAGGAGAGCGCGGAGAAACGGATGAGAGGAGAAACAGATGCAGAGAGAGGAGAGCGAGGAGAAACGGATGCAGAGAGAGGAGAGAGGAGAAATGGATGCAGAGAGAGGAGAGAGGAGAAACGGATGCAGAGAGAGAGAGGAGAAACAGATGCAGAGAGAGAGAGGAGAAACGGATGCAGAGAGAGAGGAGAAACGGATGCAGAGAGAGGAGAAACGGATGCAGAGAGAGGAGAAACGGATGCAGAGAGAGGAGCGAGAGGAGAAACGGATGCAGAGAGAGAGGAGAAACGGATGCAGAGAGAGAGGAGAAATGGATGCAGAGAGAGGAGAGAGAGGAGAAACGGATGCAGAGAGAGAGGAGAAATGGATGCAGAGCAGTGGTGCGTTATTGAAATCATCTGGGGTTGCACGCACCTAATGGCGCCGCGCGCGCTCCCGCAAATGCGCATTTAATGTCCCCTCGCTTGAGCACAGACTAAAGACAGTGCCTAATTGCCTCTACGAATGGAATGTAACACATGTCATTCACAACAAGTTAGGTGTGAATATATCTGAGAACGTATTTAACACACCTGACGACCGGCGCTATTGATATGCAAATAGAGAGTACTTATCTGGGGTTGAGTGCAACCCCGTCCCATGAAGAACGCATGCCTGATGCAGAGAGAGAGGAGAAACAGATGCAGAGAGAGAGGAGAAACGGATGCAGAGAGAGAGGAGAAATGGATGCAGAGAGGAGAAACTGATGCAGATAGAGGAGAGAAAGAGAGATAGGAGAAACGGATGCAGAGAGAGAGGAGAAACGGATGCAGAGAGAAGAGAGAGAGGAGAAACGGTTGCAGAGGAGAAACGGATGCAGAGAGAAAGAGAGGAGAAACAGATGCATAGGAGAAACTGATGCAGAGAGAAAGAGAGGAGAAACAGATGCAGAGAGAGAGAGAGAAGAAACAAATGCAGAGAGAGAGAGGAGAAACTGATGCAGAGAGAGAGAGGAGAAACAGATGCAGAGAGAGAGAGGAGAAACAGATGCATAGGAGAAACTGATGCAGAGAGAAAGAGAGGAGAAACAGATGCAGAGAGAGAGAGAAGAAACAAATGCAGAGAGAGAGGAGAAACTGATGCAGAGAGAGAGACTGAGGAGTGGTTCCAGTACAGTAACGTTGGTCTCTTCCACTTCTCACCAGAGAGCAGACTAGACGTTCCTCCCTGCTTCACCTCCTGTGTTCCGCTTATTGTTTACATTCCCCAGTCAAACACAATCCCACAAGCGGCAGCAAAACAAGCTGCTTCTCTTGCACAATGCTCACCCCCCACCCCCCTGCATTCTGGAAATGAACTATTCCTCTGCCTATTGACTCCAGTGCAGGGGATGAACCACCTGCGCGAGAAAGGGGTGGTCCACCGGGACATCAAGCCCGGCAACATCATGCGTCAGGTGGGGGAGGACGGCCGGTCCGTCTACAAGCTGACCGACTTCGGAGCGGCCCGGGAGCTGGAGGACGACGAGAAGTTCATGTCCATCTATGGAACCGAGGAGTATCTGGTAATAACGATAATAACTTTTATTTATATACCGGTAGCACCATTCATACGCAAAACAGAAAAAAGCATTTCATATAAAAGTATTCTGTATTTTTGTATGACCACTAAAAGAAACTTGAACTTGAACACATTGTAGCTCAAAGTGCTTTACACAACAAAACTAAACACGAGGATACAAAATGTTTTAATAATAATAATTCAAAAGAAAAAACCTTAAAGTGATAAACAATGGTAATAAAACTATTGGATAAGATAGTAAAAATAGCTAAATAAGACAAACGGTAAGACAATAACATAATAAAAAATGACGAATAAAATAATAATAAAGACTGAAAAGTAAAAATGGTTAACACTTTGATTGCCTAAGGCTAAATTCATGATATACCATCCGTTGCCAGCTCTATTTAACATGGAGAAGTTCCCCTTCTTTGCAGGGCTATAACTTTTTAAATTCTATTGCTAGATTGCCATTATTAGGGCCCATTCAAGGTCCTATATGTATTGTTCATGGTGTAGCAACGTTAAACTTTTTCATTCACATATTCATACTAAAATATGATCTAAAGTATAAGTATGTTTTCATCTCTTTCTGCAGCTTTCTCCAGAACGTGATTTATAGCCCCAAATGCATTATATTGATGATGAAATACAGTTTGGTAGGAATCTGTGCGAGATCAAAAATTTCAATTGGACGTACTTCTAGAAGTTTCTACGTATCATCTGATGATGACCGGATGGGCGGGGGATCGTTTATAATTCCGTGGGCAGCGTTATACCATTCATCTAATGTGGGTCATATGTACATCAGATCAGTTAGTATCGAACACGGAAATATTACACGCTAAAACTCACCCCAGTCTCCGCGGGCCGTTGGGCGATCAGCGTGGGGTAGACAGTTTTCCATTATGGGATGTAAAAATACCCGGTCCATTTCCAGGTTGTATAATGGTATATACGTCCAAATCATGTTGTTTATCGAGTTATTGGCAACGGATCGCTATGTATTGTGTCAAGATGGAGTCGCGGGAGCTATAGAGAGTGGCCGGAAGTAATATGGGTGAACAGCACTTCATCCACATCACTTCCTGTTTGGCGCTTCTGCCGATCGGCCACCAGATGGCGCTCTTGAACCGCTAGAGGATTGAGAGGAGCTCAGAGCTGTGTGTGAAGGCTGCGGATGGAAAATATGATTCCGATCACAGATTTTTGAAATATTGATATCAAAGACGAGTTACGGCGTCTTCGGCAACTTGAGCATGGCGGGGAAGGACGCCTAAACTCGTCCTTTGGCAACTAAAGTGTTAAAATAATAATAGCTAAATTAGACCGTAAACGATAAGAAAAAATTAAATAACAGTAAAATAAAGAAACCCTGAGCCTCAGCCACGCTCGGCCACGCTCAGCTCAGCCACACTCAGCCACGCTCAGCCACGCTCATCCACGCTCATCCACGCTCATCCACGCTCATCCACGCTCATCCAAGCTCATCCACGCTCAGCCACCCTCAGCCACCCTCAGCCATGCTCAGCCACGCTCAGCTCAGCCACACTCAACCACGCTCTGCCACCCTCAGCCACGCTGTTCAAGACGTTTCGTCTTCTTCAGTAGCCGTGGTTTCATACGAGATAAAGAGAGTCGTCACTGAAACGGAAATGCTGAATGTGGTCGGAGGACTGCAGTGGCTCCCCAGTATAGAGTGGACGGGTGTAGAGACGTCGCATGTGAGGAAATAATAGGCCAAACAATTGGATGTAGTACAATAGTAAACAATTGGTAAATAAATATTGAGATCCAAATGAGAAAGACCCCCATGACACTTTATTCTAGAACAGCGGTTCTCAAACTACGGGTCGCGACCCAAAATGGGGTCGCACATTGGCATTTTTTATTTTTTTTTAATCCACTTTTTCTCCAATTTTCTACATTTCTCCCATCCCAATTTCCTATCATCCAATTCCACCCTCCCCTGTCACGGACGCTGTTTCTTGCCTCCCACAAGCCGGCTGCAATGTGGACTAAGTCATACATAGCACAAGTCCCCTCCGGTACTTGAGGTAACAGCAGTCGCATCTTTTCACCTGCGCAGCTCGATCTCTCAGTGGCGAGGAGTAACGCGTGGGAGGCTCACGCTGCCCCCGACACTTCCTGATTCTACTGCGCAGGCGCACCAACCGACCTGTAGGAGTCGCTGTCCACAACGCCCGATCCCCACCCATCAGTTTCCCACCCCCTAATACGGCCAATGTGTATTAGTATGAACGACCAGCTAAACTGAAAGCAATGTGGAGCGCTGGGCTCGCCTGTCTCCGCATTCGTGGCGAGCACCTTGCCCACTACGCCACGTAGCCGCCCGGCATTTTTTTTTTTTTTTAAATAAGTATGTTCTGGCAATATATTTTGGCTAAATATGCCTCGTTTTATAAATGTGTATTGATAACATAGTGCTGTAATACATTTTTTTAATAAATATTCATGATTAAGTTTAACAGCGTGTGCTTTTATTTTGTTTAACAGCGTGTGCTTTTATTCTTTAATTCTATGTTGAAATTATGCGATACATTAAGTGTGGGGTCGCCAAAAAAATCCTAAATAACATAGGGTCGCGGTATAAAAAAGTTTGAGAACCCCTGTTCTAGAAAGATCTCCTGTAAAAAAAAAAACTCTAACCCTAACTAACCTTACTGTCATGCACTTGTCCTAATAAACTAACCTACACTGTAACACGCAACACTTTGATGAACATTGTTACTCAGCTGATAGAGTTGTACCCTTCCTGATGACTTGTCGTACAGAACTTGTAAGTCGCTTTGGATAAAAGCGTCAGCTAAATGACTAAATGTAAATGAATATAAAAAACACTTTACTCTAGAAAGATCTCCTTGACACTGAGAATACCTTTACTCTTACTCATAGTATACATTCAGATTCAAATTCTTTATTGCCTATATTTATTGTTAACGTATAATATAACCAATGGGGCATACAGACCCTCATCTGCACATTTGTTTACACTGTTTAACATATTCTTTAGTGCTGTCAATAGATAAAGAAAATTAACTAATTAATCTCACAATTTTCTGTAATTAATCTAGATTAAAAATAGCATTTTTCTACTTAAGACCGAAGCTTGTAACAGATATTTACTTGAGTACAATCATGGAATTAATGTAAAATCAACACAAAGAAAGTATATTTAGATTCAAAGACCTGTGAAATACCTCCTGTGAAATACAAATGTTCAACAAAACCCTCAACATTGACTCAGCTAGACCTCTTTCTTATATCCGCGGTGCTAAGATTGAAGATGTTTCACTCCATAGATTAATCTAGATTCTTTAAATCATTTAAATGAATCTCCAAAGTTAAAGCATTCATTTTGACAGCCCTAATATTTTTATATTCAGATAAAATTTTATTGCGGTGTAAGCATGCTCCACAGCTCTGAGCACTGTGTCTGCCTGTCTCTGTTTGTGTGTGTGTGTGTGTGCATCTGCCTTTGTGTGTGTGTGCGTCTGCCTGTGTGTGTCTGCCTGTCTCTGTGTGTGTGTGTGTGTGTGTGTGCAGCACCCAGACATGTATGAGCGTGCCGTGCTGCGTAAGCCCCAGCAGAAGGCGTACGGCGTGAGCGTCGACCTCTGGAGCATCGGCGTGACCTTCTACCACGCGGCCACCGGCAGCCTGCCCTTCGTGCCGTACGGAGGACCGCGCCGGAACAAGCCCACCATGTGAGTCTGCAGCCCTCCAGGCATACATATATGTACATATACAGTACATATACATTTACATTTACATTTAGTCATTTAGCTGACGCTTTTATCCAAAGCGACTTACAAGTTCTGTATGACAAGTCATATATACATACCACACATATACATATACAGTACATATACATACCACACATATACATATACATATACAGTACATATACATACCACACATATACATATACAGTACATATACATACCACACATATACATATACATATACATACCACACATATACATATACATACCACACATATACATACCACACATATACATATACAGTACATATACATACCATACATATACATATAGCGTTACCTCAAGTACCGGAGGGGACTTGTGCTATGTATGACTTAGTCCACATTGCAGCCGGCTTGTGGGAGGCAAGAAACAGCGTCCGTGACAGGGGAGGGTGGAATTGGATGATACGAAATTGGGATGGGAGAAAAATATAGAAAATGGGAGAAAGTGGATCAAAAAAAAAAAAACATATACATACCACACATATACATGTACATACCACACATATACATGTACATATACATATACATACCACACTTATACATGTACATACCATACCATACATATACATACCACACATGTACATATACATGTACATACCATACATATACATACCACACATATACATGTACATATACATACCACACATATACATGTACATGTACATACCATACATATACATACCACACATATACATGTACATACCATACATATACATACCACACATATACATGTACATATACATACCACACTTATACATGTACATGTACATACCATACATATACATACCACACATATACATGTACATATACATGTACATACCATACATATACATACCACACATATACATACCACACATATACATGTACATAATGTACATACTACATACCATACATATACATACCACACATATACATACCACACTTATACATATACATATACTACATGTACATGAGTAAGCCTACCTCCGGTCAATGGTCTCTAACTACACACCCTCAAGACCCCTACGCTCTGCATCTTCTGGCCGCCTCAGACCTACTCCTATCCAAGCTCCGGGAGGGTCATCAAAGAGAAGTCGCCTATTCTCAGTCCTTGCCCCACAATGGTGGAATGAACTACCCACCCCAGTTAGGACAGCCGAAACACGTCCAATCTTTCGCCGTCGACTAAAGACTCACTTCTTCAACCATTATCTGAATTAAAAAAAAAAAAAAAAAATCTAACCCTAACTAACCATACTGTCATGCACTTGTCCTAATAAACTAACCTACACTGTAGCACTCAACACTTTGATGAACATTGTTACTCAGCTGATAGAGTTGTGCTCTTCCTGATGGCTTGTCGTACAGAACTTGTAAGTCGCTTTGGATAAAAGCGTCAGCTAAATGACTAAATGTAAATGTAAGTATGAGTAAGTAAAGTATACAGTATACACAGGTGCAGTATGCATAAGGTACCCTAACTGTTATAGTCCGTGCAGTTTAGGTGGGGTTGTTTCCTGGGACGACCCAAGCGCACATGGTGGTCCATAATCATGATACGTTTGGTAACACTTTGCTTAAGACATACAGTAATAAAGGATTGATAAGATCAGATATTCCTTTATTGATCCCCTTGGGGAAATTCAGGTGTCATGGCAGCATGGGGAGGGGAGGGGAGGGGGGGGCGTACAGGTATGGGCAGGGTAATAGTAGAAAGACATAAATATAGACGATACATTTTGATCAGAATATGAGAAAGAATAAACAATGTGTAAACAATATAATTAACTTGTTATATTATACGTTACAATAAATATAGGCAAAGTATCTGAATCAGAATCAGAATATATATACTATGAGTAAGAGTAAAAGTAAACAGTAGGGGAGCTCCAGTAGCTCACCGCGTACCTCGAACGCTATTTCGGCGTCGGGGACAACCGTGCGCGTCACGGATCTGGGGTAGCGAGTTCGACTCCCGGACTAGCCGTATTTTCTCAGAGTGTCTTTCCCCGATCTATACCCCCATTCAACCTGTTTCTGTCGGTCATGCTTGACCAGAAAAAAAAAAGCGATAAACGCTAAAAGAACCAGCTGACTGGTCAAAGTAAAAAAAAAAAAAAAAAAAAAAAAAAAAGTAAACAGTATACACAAGGTGCAGTAGACACAAGGTGCAGTATACACTAGGTGCAGTATACACAAGGTGCAGTATACACAAGGTGCAGTATACACAAGGTGCAGTATACACTAGGTGCAGTATACACAAGGCGCAGTAGACACAAGGCGCAGTATACACAAGGTGCAGTAGACACAAGGTGCAGTATACACAAGGTGCAGTATACACAGGGTGCAGTATACACAAGGTGCAGTATACACAGGGTGCAGTATACACAAGGCGCAGTATACACAAGGTGCAGTAGACACTAGGTGCAGTATACACTAGGTGCAGTATACACTAGGTGCAGTAAACAGTAGACACAAGGTGCAGTAGACACAAGGTGCAGTATACACTAGGTGCAGTATACACTAGGTGCAGTATACACAAGGTGCAGTAGACACAAGGCGCAGTAGACACAAGGTGCAGTATACACAAGGTGCAGTATACACAAGGTGCAGTATACACAAGGTGCAGTATACACTAGGTGCAGTAGACACAAGGTGCAGTAGACACAAGGTGCAGTATACACAAGGTGCAGTAGACACAAGGTGCAGTAGACACTAGGTGCAGTAGACACAAGGTGCAGTATACACAAGGTGCAGTATACACAGGGTGCAGTATACACAAGGCGCAGTATACACAAGGTGCAGTAGACACTAGGTGCAGTATAGAAAAGGTGCAGTAGACACAAGGTGCAGTATACACTAGGTGCAGTATACACTAGGTGCAGTATACACTAGGTGCAGTATACACTAGGTGCAGTATAGAAAAGGTGCAGTATACACTAGGTGTAGTATACACTAGGTGCAGTATAGAAAAGGTGCAGTAGACACTAGGTGCAGTAGACACTAGGTGCAGTAGACACTAGGTGCAGTAGACACACAAGGTGCAGTATACACAAGGTGCAGTTTACACAATGTGCAGTAGACACTAGGTGCAGTATACACTAGGTGCAGTATACACTAGGTGCAGTATAGAAAAGGTGCAGTAGACACAAGGTGCAGTAGACACAAGGTGCAGTTTACACAAGGTGCAGTTTACACAAGGTGCAGTTTACACAAGGTGCAGTTTACACAAGGTGCAGTAATACACAAGGTACCCTAACAGGCATCATGTACGTCATGCGTTGTAGCCCGTGCAGGTTTTGGTCAGACACATTCCTGAGGTGTTTTCTAATGGTGTCAGCCAGGAATAAGATTGTAGAGAACTTTATTATTCATTCATATTCATATTATTCATTGACTCAGGAGGTAGATCAGTCGTCTGGTAATCCGGAGGTTCCCGGTTTGATTCCCACTCCTCCTGGGCAGCGTGTCAAAGTGTTCTTCAGCAAGACACTTAAGCTCCTAATTTCTCCCGATGTGCAGGTCGGTACCTTCCGTGCTCGCCTCCGCAGTCGGTCTGTGAGTGAATGTGAGGAACAAATTGTAAATAGCTTTGGACAAAAGTGCTATATAAATGCAGGCATTTACCATCTACCATTCACAGAGGGAATTCTGTTGTTGTTGTTGTCAACAGCACTGTGCAGCACGACCAGAGGACAATGTACAGAGGCAGCCTATAAGAACAAAAAGAAAATATTGATAAAGATAACACTTTACGACTCCCTATGAGGTCATTTAAAAAAGGTGCCTCATTCTGGCTGTAATTAGTCTGGATATTGATATTAGGGCTGTCAATATTCCTCTAGAATCCCATCCAGAACTTAATGCATTATTATCTTTAATATTATAATCACATTTGTACTGCTCAAATTTTGCCTAGTACTATTAGCCTAGTATTATATGTACACAGGCCAATTCCAATGCCTACACTAACAGCATGTGATTGTTATGTACGTTCTGTCCACTAGAGGGCATTCCACTCAAAGCTATAGAGTTTTTGATTGATTGATTGAAAACTTTATTAACAGATTGCAGAATGGGTACAGTACAGTACAGCTCAATACATACAATTGTTAAGGGGATGCAGACCAGAGAAAGACTTTCGTCTTGTTTACATCAGGGTCCCCCATTTTCAATTCATCGTAACATATGACATATATATGACATACAGATAGACAGTACTGCTACATCTATACATTTATGACATACCAGATTTGCAAATACAGTACTGTTTGTGATACGAAAAGAGTCCAGAGAAAAAGTATATACATTTGACGTAGAAACTGTACATTGGAGGAGGTTGGGTAGGTGGGGGGGGGGGGGGGGGGGTTGGTGGGGGGTACTGTACATTGTAGGTGGGTGGGGTGGGGGGGAGGTTGGGTAGGAGTGGGGGGGGGGAGGTTGGGTAGGAGGGGTGGGGGGGGGACACTGTAGCAAAACTGTACTTTGTAATATTGACAAGACCATACTTGGTAATTTTTACTGTACATTGGAGGGGGTTGTGTTAGGACATTTACAGGGGCCAGTTTCGAATTGCAGTCTCCCGTAGGTGTTTTTTGAGTGTTTTTGAAAGTGGGTAGTGATTCACATTCCTTTACAGCTTTGGGTAGGGGAGTCAGACGTTCCAAAGTGACAACAATAACGTTCCAAAAGGACCCACCGTTACTTCCTGTTGCAATGTTTGCTAACTGAAATACACTTGGGTCTAAACTGTTCCCTAGCAACAGTGTTGAGATCAGAGGCTCTGTATAGGATTGTTAGTAACTGTCCAACTGTGCAATATGACTGTTTACACTGGTAACTGTTTACCTGCATATCGTTAGCCTCATAGGATAACTGCCTAAGGTCATTTTTCAAGACTTTCGGGAAAGAAGAAAAAACAAATTTTCCAGCAAATGTGTAAGAGTTTTTTATTTATATTTTGAAAATATGTATCACAAGGTGTATCAACAAGTTTGTACAAATACAAAAACATAACAATCATTGCATAACAGAGTACGGTGACTTAGGCTATTTTAAACAAAATAAGTCATGACATAGGCATTTTTTCCTCTTACATACTATTGTCATACAAACACTAGGCAGTTGTTTTACTTGCCTAAACATTACAAAAGTAGCACAGTTGTGGAAAACTTTAACATCCTGAACAGGTGGGTTAGATCTGTGGTCAGCCCAGCCGTGTTATCAGACCCAAGTAGGAACTTACAAGTGGGGCGGGAACTATTCTAGTCGCTGTGGTCCACTTGGTTGACCTAAGAAACATCAAAATGTAACTTTCCTAAACATAACTGTTTTTTAACTTGCCTAAACTTAACCAAAGTCCCACTCGGGTGCTGTGTTCACGCAGACTATTGATGAGGGAGGTTGTCATAGTAGTGGTGGGCCACTCTTGGTAGTGCTGGCTTCATTGCCTGCAAATCGTTGAATTTCCTGAGAGTAATCGGTAATTGGGCAGGAAAGAGTCGTTCCCAGTGGAACGCTTTTTTGGGGATGCTGAGTCGCTGACTCGCTGAGGCAGTTCCTCCCAGTCAGACTCAAAATCCAACTTGTACCGAATTCTACCATCTCCTGAGTACTGGAGAGCCCGAAGGTCATGGACTGTGGGGTCGCCAACTTTTCTACCTGGTCGGATGTTGGTGACATAGGCCCCAGATAACTTCATGAAATCGTCGTGATATACCTGGGTGACCTTGTATGGGGATGGCCGCAAACGTGCAGTGTCAAAGATGACAATGTAATCACGTGGAGTGTAAATATCTTTAGTGGTACGCCGTTCGATGCATGCATGGAGTCACACTCCATCTGTGTGTGCCCTGCAACCAAAAGTTTCTGTTCTATGGTGACACCATGCTTTATGGCCAGATCTAGGTATGCGTTTGCAATGGTACAACACCAATTTTGGTAGCCACAGCCATCAGACCAGATTACGACTTTTTTGAGGCTTGACTTGGCCTCTAGGAAAGACTCAAAGTGTTTGAACTGCAGATGGGCAAACACCTCGCTGCCGAGGGAGCCCTCATGCTCCTCCCAGGGGTAACAATACCCATCTTTGTTACCCAGGTTGAAGCAAGTGAAGTTGTGCATCTGTAATTTTGTTTTATAGTACATTGTACTCGCCTTTGTCTTAGGGCACAGAAGAACGCACTGAAGGTCCATTGTCCACACAGAGTTCATCACTGGATTCCTGTTTATCCCTTTCCTTTTCATCCTGAGCTTGAGCCTTTAACTTTCTGTGAGTAGTAATAGGTATCCTGATCTATATTTCCTACTCTGGCACCGACACATACATCACACTGGTCATTTTGTGGTCTGAACACAGAGTATTTCTGTTCACTGAACGCCTGTCGGAAATATGTCTCACTCAGGACCCGTGCTTCACTTTCACCAGCAGCTGTCTGGTATTCCTTGTACAGGTCACTTTGAATTGTTCCCGGCTCCAGAAACTTCTTATCCTGATAGGAGGGAATCTGGTGGCAGTAATGGGATGGAACGGTAGGCAGCCCAGAGAGCCATTCGTTCAGGAAGGTCTGGTCAGCATCAGATATGGGCACACATGGACCTAACAGGTGCAAAGAAAATATGGAAATTAGAATAGACTTGCAAGGGAATTGAACTAAGATCTTGGCCCTTCAGTCATATCATTCCTGGATAATAACCCCCCCCCCCTCCCTGCAATTTTAAATCCAATTTACAAGCATTCTTTATTTCGGAGTTACTTACCAGTCTTATTGCTCCTGGGTTTGGGCAGATCTTTATTGGCGTCGAGAGCTAACCATAATCCGATGGTTCTGGGGGCAATGCCAAGGGTTGAACAGAACATACTCTTACACACAGGTAGTTTACATCCATCTGCCTGTTGCAAGTGGTATAACTGAGACTTTGTTCTCCTTGATGCATTACCAGCTCTCTTCTGCTTTATAGACACCTGCAGGTAAAGGAAAGTAAAATAGCCAATCAAGATACATTACATTTAAAGCTGGACTGAAACCAATTAAGGAGGCAGTAGATGATAAATTTGATTATGAGTAACCACTTACATTTTCTACTAAAGTCCGGACATACACCTTGCGTGTGTCCCAGGACGACATGGTCCAGAATTGGTTGAAGATATCTCTTCTCTCTTCACCACTCAGCAGCTCACAACTTCGCTTCTTTGACTTCAAGCAGTGCTGTGATGTGCAGGGTGGTCCCATGGTCTTTGACTGTTTCTCCTGTCCCATTTTAATTTTGTAACATTCCCCCTTCATGTGCTTCTCTTTCATCACCAGTCGCTTCCACGTGTGAACAAAAGCTTACCAGATTAAATCAAAGTTAAAGATGAAAACATTTCACATGTGATGAGCCTCTGAAGTCAAATGTAATGTATAAATGCACAAGTCACATGAGTGAGTTAGGCAGAAAGGGATTTTTTAACATAACAAGTGTTCTGATTGGCTGAGGACACAGCCACTAAGCCAGGGTGGTGCAGCAGTGTGAGGAGAGTACAGTTAGGCAAAAATATCAATTTGGCCAAAAAATTACTTAGGCAGTTATCCTATGAGGCTAACGATATGTGATTGTCTCCACCAGTGATGGTCTAGTTGTATATATATCTGCTCCCACCAGAGGGCGCTCTAGGCGGAGCCACCCAGGTACCCTACCTTATGGCAACTATAAAAGGAAAGGTATCCACCCCTTTCGTTCTCTCCCCCAATGTCTCTCAGAGAGAGAAGAGTTGTACTACTGCTGCTTACATGTGAATAAAAGAAGCCACGCCAGTTCAGGCACAAGATAGAAACCATGCCTCTTGACCACATTATTGTCGCCCTAAATTGAGTTCTGTTAACAAACAGAATTCCAGTGAAACTATATTGTTTTGTTGTAATATTACTAATAAACATTTGGTAATTAATTACCAACAGATGATGGCTTTCTTTTTAAGACGGTGCTTCCCCCTAGTCGTGGAGTTCCCTCCTCTGCCAGTGTTGTAGTGGAGCACAGTTTTAATCTGTGATAATCCACCCGCCACAGATTCTGCAATAAAATGAGTTTGGAGGCTAAAATGGTAGATCAAATCTATGTGGTCTGAAGTCTGCAACATTTAAAATCACTTTACATGTCCCTTTTTAAAGTATAATTTAGCATGATTTTAGAAACCATAGTGGGTTTGCTTTATAAACTTCTAGTTTGGATGAACATTAGTGCCTATTCATTAGATTAGATTCAAATATATTGTCATACAGCACAAGTACAGTACAACAAAAATAAGTTTGGCATCCAACCAGAGTGCAAATGTAACGGTAAAGTGCAATAGTAATATACATGTGATTAAAATGGGTATAAAATATATAAATTAGTACTACTGAGTAGTAGTGTTAATCAGATGTATGTACAGAGTTGTAGTATTAATATGTACAGTGATACAGGTATAATAGCTTAGTAAGAGTAGGTAAGGCATATGTACAGGTATAGATATATTATTAATCTCTATGACACAGGAAGCCAGAGCTATTACGCTTTACAAAATGTTGATGTAGGATTAGGTCCATACTACATAATTTATTTGAATGACTATAGAACCAATTTTGAAAAGCATGCAGTACAAGAAAAGGGGGGGGAGGGGAAGGAAAATCTACTAACCTTCATCTTCTACTATTATACACTTTGCCACTAAGTAATCTACCTTGCCTATACTACATACTATGCTAATATGTCTTTACTACTATGCACTCAAGACTGTAGCACCCAAGTTCAACACTGTTTGATGAACAATCTTATTTACTCTTAGCTGCCAGAGTTGTACCCTTCCTGCTGACCTGTTGTACATAACTTGTAAGTCGCTTTGGATAATAGCGTCAGCTAAATCACTAAATGTAAATGTATGTTTGCATTGTAAGTAGTGAGTGAGTAAGTAGTAAGTACCACTTATACTACTATGGCTATACTACTATGCACTACTAGACGAACAATACCATTATTAGCTGCCAGTGGTGTACCCCTCCTGCTGACTTGTTGCACACAACTTGTAAGTGGCTTTGGGTTAAAAGCGTCAGCTAAATATAAGATAAGATGTTCCTTTATTAATCCCCTTGGGGATATTCAGGTGTCAAAGCAGCATGGGGGGGGGGGGGGGGGGGGGGGGTACAGAGCTTCACAGTCCAGTATCTATATACTATAGATACAATATAAAATATAAATACAAATACAATATAAAAAGGTACAAAATACAAGATGGTACAATGAGTGCAATAAATGTAAACGTAAGTAAGCGTGAGCTATGTGTGTTGTGTTGTGGTGTTGTTGTGTGTGTGGTGTCATGTGTGGTGTGTGTGTGTGTGGTATGTGTGTGTGTGGTGTGTGTGTGTTATGTAGGCACAAGATCACCACGGAGAAGCCAGTGGGAGCCATAGCGGGCGTCCAGAGGGAGGAGGAGGGGCCCATCCTGTGGAGCTACCACCTGCCTCACAGCTGCCAACTCTCACAGTGGGGACTTTCTTTCACTTTTCTTTGTCCGTCTGCAAATTAATGTGAATAAAAATGCGTCAATGCCAGAGATTGCATGTATTCATCATAAATACATGTTAAAACAACCAATCAACGTAGTCGACTAAGACCCATACAGCCTTAGAAATGGAATAACGTATCAATATTCTATTTCTACGCTTACGACCAAGGAATTGACCGATTTAACCCTTTCACTACCACACTAACCGTCTGTAGTGTGGTAGTGAAAGGGTTAACCTTGTGTAGTGTGAACCGTCTGTAGTGTGGTTGTGAAAGGGTTAACCTGTTGTCGTGTGGCAGTGAAAGGGTTAACATTCTGTATTGTCGCAGTGAAGGGGTTAACCCTTTGTCGTGTGACAGTGAAAGGGTTAACCTTCTGTATTGTCACAGTGAAAGGGTTAACCCTTTGTCGTGTGTGGCAGTGAAAGGGTTAACCTTCTGTGTAACTGAGGGGTACAATTCCCTGACTGTATTACTAGATATGATACTTACTACCACTACCTTTGTACTTTATATTCGGCCACCCAGTACTCGGCATAAATATATTATGATAAACACTCTCACGTAGATGAAACGGATCCAACACAAATGTACGAAGTCGAAGTATGTATTTATTACTACACAGCAATGGTGTGTAGAGCAAGCACTTAATCACTTAATTACATTTATGAATTGAAATAGTATGCACTTTTATGGCAAGAGTATTCGTTGGTATATCAATAGAGAATGTCCAATCTCTGGTGGCGCAGGCGGTAAATATACGACCTGGAATAGTTAAGGAATAACAGCAATGATACTTTAATGATTATAAGACTGGATACACTAGGGGGGGTAATCCGGTCGCTTGTAAGACAACAGGAGTAGGAAGGGGGGGGGGGTAGAGTCTGGCTGCCTCGTCCGGCTAAGGGTATCCTGGGTGAACCCACAGTAGTGCAGTTCAATGCGCCAGCGATCCTTGGACCACAGATGAAAGCAGCTGGACTCTCTGTGGGCCGGCTCTCTCCGGTCCACGGGGGAGAGACGTGAAGCGACCTCGTCTTGCAGAGCGTCTCCTCACCTTGCGTCCTCTCCAGGGGGGGGGGTTCCAACACACGGCAGTGTCGGGGGTCTTTATCCATGGAATAATCACTGTACACAAAGCATAATCCGTGCCTGGGAAGGCGGGCTGTCGTCGGTAGAATAATCCGGTATACAGGTCCACTCGCTCGTCGGCTCTGGGGCTCCTCGGATGCAGTCTCACATGGGGTCGACCATCCTGGATAAGCAGCCAGTTCTCTGCCCGAAACGATGGGGTACTGACTACGGTAGTATTCTCACCGCACGAAGCACTATATATTAACAGACTATTATTAGCTTAATAGACTACGTCCAACTCGACGATATAGTGCCAAATATGACTATTCAAATATTAATATACACGATGTCTCAATACCGATGGTAGGCCGAACTTGGCCTTACTCCCACACGTGGCGTCGCGGGGAGGCTTTACGTCTGTCACTCTATTGGAGGGTAAGAAACTGGACTGAAAAGGAAGTCCTACTTTAGTAGCGCAGTATATATACGCACTATGAACAAATAGTACCGTTAGTGGTGCGGTAGCCAGATTCCTACGCGGAACTAGGACTTGTTCGTACATGTTGAGCGGTACGTTTGAACTGGGTCTGGGGGGTATGGCAGCCTGGCACCAAGGTCTCGACCAATAGTAGAATGGAGACTATTATGGGATGTTCAGTAGGCTAGAATGGATATTCAATGCATATTGTACAAGGAATATACAAGGGATATCAAGGAATATTAGAGAATATACAAATACAATTAAATATATATATATAAATAAATATATATATTCGGTTTAATCTGGCCCTTCACAACATTCTGTATTGTCACAGTGAAAGGGTTAACCCTTTGTCGTGTGTGGCAGTGAAAGGGTTAACCTTCTGTATTGTCGCAGTGAAAGGGTTAACCCTGTGGTAGTGAACGGGTTAAGGAGCCTGCTGTTCCTCCCTCCTCCACCAGGGGCCTGAAGGGGCAGCTGGGCCCGGTGCTGGCCGGGATCCTGGAGGCCGACCAGGACCGCTGTTGGGCCTTTGACCAGTTCTTCACGGCCTCCACAGACGTGCTGCAGCGCACGGCCGTGCACCTGTTCTCCCTGCAGCAGGGCAGCGCCCACTGCGTCTACATGCACCACCACGACACGTAGGTCTACATACAGTCTACATACAGTCTACATGCACCCCCACGACACGTAGGTCTACATGCAGCAGGGCAGTGCCCACTGCGTCTACATGCACCCCCACGACACGTAGGTCTACATACAGTCTACATACAGTCTACATGCAGTCTACATGCAGTCTACATGCACCCCCACGACACGTAGGTCTACATACAGTCTACATGCACCACCACAACATGTAGGTCTACATACAGTCTACATGCACCACCACAACACGTAGGTCTACATACAGTCTACATGCACCACCACAACACGTAGGTCTACATACAGTACATGCACCACCACAACACGTAGGTCTACATACAGTCTACATACAGTCTACATAGTCTACATGCAGTCTACATGCACCACCACAACATGTAGGTCTACATACAGTCTACATGCAGTCTACATACAGTACATACAGTCTACATACAGTCTACATGCACCACCACAACACGTAGGTCTACATACAGTCTACATGCAGTCTACATGCACCACCACAACACGTCAGTCTACATACAGTCTACATACAGTCTACATGCACCCCCACAACACGTAGGTCTACATACAGTCTACATGCACCCCCACAACACGTAGGTCTACATACAGTCTACATGCAGTCTACATGCACCACCACAACACGTCAGTCTACATACAGTCTACATACAGTCTACATGCAGTCTACATGCACCACCACAACACGTCAGTCTACATACAGTCTACATGCAGTCTACATGCACCACCACAACACGTAGGTCTACATACAGTCTACATGCACCCCCACTACACGTAGGTCTACATACAGTCTACATGCACCACCACAACACGTAGGTCTACATACAGTCATTACATTATATATTACATACATATCAATTTTAAGCACACACCACTCTAAACATTACACACCCACATTAATATCCCCACGTTTCACTGTATGCTTGTATGCCGTGACAAATAAAACTCTTGACTTGACTTGTTATCTCTCTCTCCCTCCCCCTCCCTCCCTCCCTCCAGGGTGTCCATCTTCTTTGAGGAGGTGGCGTCTCAGACCGGGGTGGCGTTGGAGCAGCAGCACTTCTACTTCCTGGGTCATGACCTCTCTCTGGAGGGAAACACGAAGGTGGTGAACCTCCCCCCCACCTCGCTCGCCCAGCCGCTCCTCCTGCTCAGCCGCGCACCGGACACACACACTGGCCTGCCCTACAGAGAGCGTAAGACACACACACACACACACACACACACACACACACACACACACACACACACACACACACACACACACACTGGCCTGCCCTACAGAGAGCGTAAGACACACACACACACACACACACACTGGCCTGCCCTACAGAGAGCGTAAGACACACACACACACACACTGGCCTGCCCTACAGAGAGCGTAAGACACACACACACACACACTGGCCTGCCCTACAGAGAGCGTAAGAGACACACACACACACACACACACACACACACACACACTGGCCTGCCCTACAGAGAGCGTAAGAGACACACACACACACACTGGCCTGCCCTACAGAGAGCGTAAGAGACACACACACACACACACTGGCCTGCCCCACAGAGAGCGTAAGACACACACACACTGGCCTGCCCCACAGAGAGCGTAAGACACACACACACACTGGCCTGCCCCACAGAGAGCGTAAGACACACACACACACTGGCCTGCCCCACAGAGAGCGTAAGACACACACACACACACACACACACTGGCCTGCCCCACAGAGAGCGTAAGACACACACACACACACACTGGCCTGCCCTACAGAGAGCGTAAGACACACACACACACTGGCCTGCCCTACAGAGAGCGTAAGACACACACACACACACACTGGCCTGCCCTACAGAGAGCGTAAGACACACACACACACACACTGGCCTGCCCTACAGAGAGCGTAAGACACACACACACACACACACACACACACACACACACTGGCCTGCCCTACAGAGAGCGTAAGACAAGGCAGCAGTGGTTCGGCAAAAAATAGTTCAGACACAACATGTTTACAGGAAAGTTTTTGAATTGTATTTGGAGTGACACGGCTACACTGGCACACCTACTTCCAGTGAATGACGCTAAGCTAGGCTAACGGCGCGGCTGTTCCCTAAGCCTAATGCATGCGCAGATAAGAAGAGGGTATGTATCTGCTTGTCTAACTCCAGTGTAGATTGCAAATAAGCAACTTTCCCAAAGAGTTGGCATGTTCCTTTAAGGCTGAGGCCTCCGAGTCAAATCAAACACTAGTGAGTCCTTGTCTTAACTCAATCAGTGCCAGCTATTAGACTGGGTCCGCTGTAATTAGGCCAGCTTTCCATTACAACTTTTCACTGTGCGTCACATTGTTTGTAGAGCTAAATCTATATTTTATATTATAGCTATGTATCCAATATCATTGTCAATTGACAGTAAGAACCTTCCGTTCAAGATGCATAAAAGAATTGTTTTCTTCATCAATACGTTCCCGTTTTATACTGTGGTGAATATGAGTGTTATATCGGAATGATCTGGGATCATTCCTGCAAGGCTATTTATAAGGCGCTAAGCTAATAACGTTAAATCCATTGGCACGACACAGTTAAAAATCCAAATGCATATGATCTGTATTATGTTCCATCATGAATGCATGAAAGGGGGGGGGGGCGGGGGAAGTCGTTTCTGATTAATTGAGTGCCAATAACGGCATTCGTTATTACCACAACATAGGCTGATCTGGGGGATGGCTATTAAATCCTTGCACGACAAGCTGAAATTGACGTCAAATTGCTCTTACCTTTGGCTGGTTAGATTCCAAAAAGAATTTTCCAATTATTTGATCGCCATCTGGTAGATCATATGTCCATTGGCCCATGCCATAATCCTTTACTGCATAATGAATTCGGCATCCCAAAGAGTATTCCATGCGATCGAGTGAAGCCCTCGAGCAAACAGTGTGACACCTGGTCTGCAACAGGGGTTACTGCATTCTCGAGACAGCGCCACTACCAGGATCTGGTCGGTACTGCACCTTCGGACTCCCAATATGCATTTTCCAGCCAAAATACAGCTCTGTGACAGTGAATAGGATATTAACACTATGGTCGCCGAAAACGCCTTTGGACGTCTTTCCTAGCCATGCTCATTCTGCCGAAGACGCCGTAACTCGTCTTTGATATCAATAATTCAAAAATCTGTGATCGAAATCATATTTCTCCTCCGGGGACCTGAGATGTACAGCTGAGCTCCACTTAACTCTCTAGCGGTTCAAGAGCGCCATCTGGTGGCCGATCGGCAGATCGCCAACAGGAAGTGACTCGTCAAACAGGAAGTGCTCATCCATATTTCGTCCGGGCACTCGCGATCATTAGCAGGACTCTATCTCAACACACTGGATAATCAATCGCTCGCCCTAACTCAATAAACAACGTTATTTGGACGTATATAGTATTATACAACCTGGAAATAGGATCAACATCGGATCAACATCCCATAATCGAAAACTGTCTACTCCAAGCTGATCGTCCAACGGCGCGAGGAAGATACGGTGAGTTTCAACGTTATTTTCTAACGTCTTCTATACTAACTGATCTGATGATCATATGACCCACACTAGATGAATGGTATAACGTTGCCCACGGAATTATAAACGCCCCCTCGCCCATCCGGTCAATATCAGATGATACGTAGTAACTTCTAGAAGTACCTCCAGTTGAAATTTTTCATCTGGCACCGATCGCTACCAAACTGTATTTGATCATCAATATAATGCATTTGGGGCTATAAATCAAGTTCTGGAGAAAGCTGCAGAAAACGATAAAAACATACTTATACTTTAGACCAGTGGGGCCCAACCAGTCGATCGCGATCGACAGGTAGATCGCGGGCTGATTTCAAGTAGATCTTGATTAATAAAATTTGATTATTTAAAAAAAATAAAAAAAAATCTTTTTTTGCTAAATCAACTCTTCCTCTCCTTGTTAACTACAACAAGCAATGCTGTTTGTTATTTAAGATGAGGTCAGACTCGGCACTGACAGATTTGTGTTCATTATGCTGCTTTTATAAAGCCTCAAATGATGGCTTACAATATACAATTTTGGCTGGTAGCTCTCGGGCTAGGTGGTAAATAAAAAAGTAGATCTTGGTTCAAAAAAGGTTGGACACTCCTGCTCTAGACCATATTAGTATGAATATGTGAATGAAAAAGTATATCGTTGCTACACCCTGAACAATGGATATAGGACATTGAATGGGCCATAATAATGTCAATTTAGCAATAGAATTAAAAAAGTTATAGCCCTGCAAAGAAGGGGAACTTCTCCATAGACAAATAGAGCTGGCTAGGGATGGTAAATTATGAATTTAACCATGGCGATCAAAGTGTTAATATCGGGGAAAAAAAGGAAAACGAACCAAAAACGTAATATTATGTGGCTGGCACCCTACGGTTGTCGGGCAAACACGTAATATTACGTGGATGGCCCCGAATGAGTTAAGGCTGAGGACTCAGAATGAGTCAAATCAAACACTAGTGAGTCCTTGTCTTAAAAGAACACGCCAACATTTTGGGAAATTCGCTTATTGTCTTCTCCAGCGGACATGGCAGGTTAGCATATAGGCATTGTCCAACTAACACCTCTCCCCCGAAGGCTAACTGGCCATGTCCGCTTCCATTCATTGTGCTAAGCTAGGCTAAAATGCAGCCAGATAGCTTTCTACTGAACGCACAGAGAGGAAACTGGTATCTATCTTCTTGTCTCTGTCTGGAGAAGACGATGAGCTAATTTCCCAAATGTTGGCGTGTTCCTTTAAGGCTGAGGCCTCAGAGTCAAATCAAACACTAGTGAGTCCTTATCTTAAGGCTGAGGCCTCAGAATGAGTCAAATGAGCGGTCAGGTGGCGTAACGGAGATTGCGTTTGTCACCAACCCCGGAGCGGCTGGATTCGCAGAGGGGTTAGTTCCTTATGACGGATGCTAGTATGACTGACACCTGTAACACATGTACACACACCTTCTCTCTCTCGCTCTCTCTCTGTCTCTCATTCTCTCTCTCTGTCTCTTTCTCTCTCACTCACTCACTCACTGCAGCAGAGACTCCCGTCATCCCATCCAGGTTTGACGTGATAGCAGACTATAACTTCACCAAGGTACTGTCGCTGCTCTCCGCTCTTCTGTGTTCCACTCCAGGCCACTAGGTCACGCTGGTCTGCTAAATCCTAGTAGGACTGCCCCCTCTTAAAAGAACACGCCAACATTTGGGGAAATTAGCTTATCGTCACTCTTCTTAAGAGAGGGACAAGAATATGGATACCAGTTTTCTCTCTGTGTGTTCAGTAGAAAGCTATCTGGCTGCACGTTAGCATAGCTTAGCACAATGAATGGAAGCGGACATGGCCGGTTAGCCTAGGCATTGTCCAACTAACACCTCTCCAGAAGGCTAACTGGCCATGTCCGCTTCCATTCATTGTGCTAAGCTAGGCTAACATGCAGCCAGATAGCTTTCTACTGAACGCACAGAGAGAAAACTGGTATCCATCTTTTTGTCTCTCTCTGGAGAAGACTGTAAGCTAATTTCCCCAAATGTTGTCGTGTTCCTTTTACATTGCTGATATATATATTTTATACAACATGGGGTGGCGGCTGGGTAGTGTAGAGGGTTCAATTCCCGCTGTCAGCGGAGCATCCGGCTTGGTCAGTCGTCCCTATGAACACAATTGTCAGTGTTCGCGGGTGGGAAGCCAGTGGAGTATGAGTCCTGGTTGTGGGAGGGGATCTCTCGGAGAAAGTGTGAACCTCTGCACATGTTATGTTCTCCTAGTGAAACTTTCGCTGTCGGGTGAAAAGAAGCAGCTGGCGACTCCACATGTAGTGGAGAAGGCGTGTAGTTGTCTACACCCTCCCCAGACCGACAGTAGGGCAGCATGTGGTAGTCTACAACCTCCCCAGACCGACACACTGACAGTAGGGCAGCATGTGGTAGTCTACAACCTCCCCAGACCGACACACTGACAGTAGGGCAGCATGTGGTAGTCTACACCCTTCCCAGACCGACAGTAGGGAAGCATGTGGTAGTCTACACCCTCCCCAGACCGACAGTAGGGCAGCATGTGGTAGTCTACACCCTCCCCAGACTGACAGTAGGGCAGCATGTTGTAGTCTACACCCTCCCCCGACCGACACACTGACAGTAGGGCAGCATGTGGTAGTCTACACCCTCCCCAGACCGACAGTAGGGCAGCATGTTGTAGTCTACACCCTCCCCAGACCGACAGTAGGGAAGCATGTGGTAGTCTACACCCTCCCCAGACCGACAGTAGGGCAGCATGTGGTAGTCTACACCCTCCCCAGACCGACAGTAGGGAAGCATGTGGTAGTCTACACCCTCCCCAGACCGACAGTAGGGCAGCATGTGGTAGACTACACCCTCCCCAGACCGACAGTAGGGCAGCATGTGGTAGACTACACCCTCCCCAGACTGACAGTAGGGCAGCATGTGGTAGTCTACACCCTCCCCAGACCGACAGTAGGGCAGCATGTGGTAGTCTACACCCTCCCCAGACCGGCAGTAGGGCAACAAGAGGTTGCCGCGCAATCTCTTCTTGTCCATCGTTGCCCACGTTGGTCAGTTTATCACCACCTGTAGTCAATTAGTCATCTAATTGGTAGTTAGGGTTTTAGTCGACCAAGCCTTCTTTAAAGTTGTTACTAGAGAGTTACTAGTCCTTACTGGAACGTGGTACAGTATACAGTAAGTCAACATCAGCTACAACTGTGACAGTGATATGACATGTTGTCCACATGGTTCAGTCCCTGTCCTCTCTGTCTGCAGGTGATCGTGGGAGTGGTCCACCAGTATCTGAGGATAGTGCGCTCGATGCACACACAGAGACAGCTGCTACTGCAAGGATACTACAGCTACATGTGAGACACACACACACACACACACACACACACACACACACACACACACACACACACACACACACACACACACACACACACACACACACAGAGACAGCTGCTACTGCAAGGATACTACAGCTACATGTGAGACACACGCACACACACACACACACACACGCACACACACAGAGACAGCTGCTACTGCAAGGATACTACAGCTACATGTGAGACACACACACACACACACACACACACACACACACACACACACACACACACAGAGACAGCTGCTACTGCAAGGATACTACAGCTACATGTGAGACACACACACACACACACACACACACACACACACACACACACACACACACACACAGAGACAGCTGCTACTGCAAGGATACTACAGCTACATGTGAGACACACACACACACACACAGACACACACACACACACACATACACACACACACATACACACACACACACACAGACAGACACACACACATACACACACACACACATACACACACAGACACACACACATACACACACACACACACATACACACACACACATGCACGCGCACACACACACGCACACACATGCACACACACACACACACACACACAGAAGCAACTGCTACTGCAAGAATACTACAGCTATGTAATGTAAGACACACACTCTCCCTCATCTCATCTCCTATCTCCTCTCATCTCCTCATTTAATCTGATCTAATTTAATCGCTTCTCGTCTCATTTCATTTAATCTCATCTCTCCTCCCCTCCTCTCTCCTCTCTCCCCTCCTCCCCTCCTCCCCTCCTCTCTCCTCCTCCCCTCCTCTCTCCTCTCTCCCCTCCTCCTCCCCTCCTCTCTCCCCTCCTCCCCTCCTCCTCTCCTCTCCCCCCCTCCTCCCCTCCTCCTCATCTCTCCTCCCCTCCTCTCTCCTCCTCCCCTCCTCTCTCATCCCTCCCCTCCTCCCCTCCTCTCTCCCCTCCTCCCCTCCCCCCTCCTCCCCTCCTCTCTCCTCTCCAGGATGAACATGCAGAGACAGTGTGGAGAAGCTGTGTTGAGCATCAGGATGATCAGCATGAGGCTGCATACGTGCCTCGGCTCAGAACACAGGCTGCTGACACTGTGAGTCCAGCTGTACACAGAGCATCACTGTATCTGTGGATCATATAGATGGAGACCTATGGGTCCTATAGATAGTCCTAAAACATATCTGATGTACATTACCAAATACCTAAATTGAGAACTTTCTTTCTCTCACTCTATTTCTCTCTTCACCTCTCTTCACCTCTCTTTCTCTCTTCATCTCTAACTCTTTCTCTCTTCATCTCTAACTTCCTCTCTCTCTCTCTCTCTCTCTCTCTCTCTCAGAGGTCATAGCCCCCCAGAAACCCACGGCTCCATCGATAACAGCAATAAGCTGAGGCTGGTGAGAACCATTGGGACACAAGTGTGATTGACGGGGGGAGGGGTGTAGGGCGGGCGGGGACAGTGCTGTGACGGACAGGTGTCAGAACCACTGACTGTTGTCTCCTCCCTGCAGATCCGAGAGCACCTGCCTGTGTACGCCGCCGGGATCCAGGAGTTCCAGAAGCGGCTGGATCACCTGCACATAGAGCAGGCCAAGCTGTCGGAGAGCCTGGCCGACGACAAGAGGTGCGTCTGGGGGGGAGCGGCTCTATTTAGAACTTTATCACAATCACAATCAGGAAGGTCTTTATTGCCAAGTAGTTTTCACACACAAGGAATTTGCTTTGGTCGTTTCCGGTGCGACATTAACGGACAGACATTAACAGATAATAAAATAAAGAGGTGGAGTAAAAAAAAATATATATATATATATATGAACTAAGTTAAGCACAATATAATTATGAAATAAAATATAGGCCAGGGCTGTACAACTGTAAATAAAGAGGTTGAATAAAATAAAATGAGATATAAACTAAATTAAATATAGCACAATAGAATATAGTACAATTATAAGTAAACAATTTAATAAGAATAGGTCCTGGGCTGTACAACTGGGCAAGATGTGGTCAAGTATATATACACTAATTAGAATGAAATGACAATACAGTGGGATGGGATTATAATTAGCAGGGCTGTGCAATTGGGCAGTTATTTGCAAAGAGTATGAATCAGCGAAGTATGATGATGATGATGATGATGATGAATAGTTTATTTCTTTGTTTACAGATCAATCAAAAACACACTTGTGTGGACTTTCAAAAAAAAGAAAAAATACATATATTACAAATGTACATATTCAAAGTAAGCTCACACACAAAATCCAAACTCAATGACCGAAAAAAGGAATAGGCTGAAGCACATGCTTATTTTTGCCTATCCTTTACAATTCTTAAAAACTAAATATACTTTAATATAAGACATATGAACAAGTATGTTTTGATTGTTTATGATTGTTGTTTATAAGTGTATATTATATAGTCCAGTAGGGGTGTGTTAATGTAACACAGTGAGGGGTGCATAGAGCATTATACCTGTACATAGAGCATTATACCTGCACATAGAGCATTATACCTGTACATAGAGCATTATACCTGTACATAGAGCATTATACCTGTACATAGAGCATTATACCTGTACATAGAGCATTATACCTGCACATAGAGCATTATACCTGTACATAGAGCATTATACCTGTACATAGAGCATTATACCTGCACATAGAGCATTATACCTGTACATAGAGCATTATACCTGTACATAGAGCATTATACCTGCACATAGAGCATTATACCTGTACATGGAGCATTATACCTGCACATGGAGCATTATACCTGTACATAGAGCATTATACCTGTACATATAGCATTATACCTGTACATATAGCATTATACCTGTACATAGAGCATTATACCTGTACATAGAGCATTATACCTGCACATAGAGCATTATACCTGTACATAGAGCATTATACCTGTACATAGAGCATTATACCTGTACATAGAGCATTATACCTGTACATAGAGCATTATACCTGTACATAGAGCACTATACCTGTACATAGAGCATTATACCTGTACATAGAGCATTATACCTGTACATAGAGCATTATACCTGCACATAGAGCATTATACCTGTACATAGAGCATTATACCTGCACATAGAGCATTATACTGTACCTGCACATAGAGCATTATACTGTACCTGCACATCGAGCATTATACCTGTACATAGAGCATTATACCTGCACATAGAGCATTATACTGTACCTGCACATAGAGCATTATACTGTACCTGCACATAGAGCATTATACTGCACATATAGCATTATACCTGCACATAGAGCATTATACCTGCACATAGAGCATTATACTGTACCTGCACATAGAGCATTATACCTGCACATAGAGCATTATACCTGCACATAGAGCATTATACCCGTACATAGAGCATTATACCTGTACATAGAGCATTATACCTGTACATAGAGCATTATACTGTACCTGCACATAGAGCATTATACTGTACCTGCACATAGAGCATTATACTGCACATATAGCATTATACCTGCACATAGAGCATTATACCTGCACATAGAGCATTATACTGTACCTGCACATAGAGCATTATACCTGCACATAGAGCATTATACCTGCACATAGAGCATTATACCCGTACATAGAGCATTATACCTGTACATAGAGCATTATACCTGTACATAGAGCATTATACCTGTACATATAGCATTATACCTGCACATAGAGCATTATACCTGTACATAGAGCATTATACCTGTACATAGAGCATTATACCTGTACATAGAGCATTATACCTGTACATAGATCATTATACCTGCACATAGAGCATTATACCTGCACATAGAGCATTATACCTAGCATTATACCTGCACATAGATAATTATACATGCACATAGAGCATTATACCTGCACATAGAGCATTATACCTGCACATAGAGCATTATACATGCACATAGAGCATTATACTGTACCTGCACATAGAGCATTATACCTGTACATAGAGCATTATACCTGTACATAGAGCATTATACCTGCACATAGAGCATTATACCTGCACATAGAGCATTATACATGCACATAGAGCATTATACTGTACCTGCACATAGAGCATTATACCTGTACATAGAGCATTATACCTGTACATAGAGCATTATACCTGCACATAGAGCATTATACATGCACATAGAGCATTATACCTGCACATAGAGCATTATACCTGCACACATAGAGCATTATACCTGTACATAGAGCATTATACCTGCACATAGAGCACTATACATGCACATAGAGCATTATACCTGCACATAGAGCATTATACCTGCACATAGAGCATTATACCTGTACATAGAGCATTATACCTGCACATAGAGCATTATACCTGCACACATAGAGCATTATACCTGTACATAGAGCATTATACCTGCACATAGAGCACTATACATGCACATAGAGCATTATACCTGCACATAGAGCATTATACCTGTACATAGAGCATTATACCTGCACATAGAGCATTATACCTGCACATAGAGCATTATACCTGCACATAGAGCATTATACCTGCACATAGAGCATTATACCTGCACATAGAGCATTATACCTGCACATAGAGCACTATACCTGCACATAGAGCATTATACCTGCACATAGAGCACTATACCTGCACATAGAGCATTATACCTGCACATAGAGCATTATACCTGCACACATAGAGCATTATACTGTAACTGCACATAGAGCATTATACCTGTACATAGAGCATTATACCTGCACATAGAGCATTATACCTGCACATAGAGCACTATACTGTACCTGCACATAGAGCATTATACCTGCACATAGAGCATTATACCTGCACACATAGAGCATTATACTGTACCTACACATAGAGCATTATACCTGTACATAGAGCATTATACCTGCACATAGAGCATTATACCTGCACATAGAGCACTATACTATACCTGCACATAGAGCATTATACCTGCACATAGAGCATTATACCTGTACATAGATCATTATACCTGCACATAGAGCACTATACCTGCACATAGAGCATTATACCTGCACATAGAGCACTATACCTGCACATAGAGCATTATACTGTACCTGCACATAGAGCATTATACCTGCACATAGAGCACTATACTGCACATAGAGCATTATACCTGCACATAGAGCACTATACTGCACATAGAGCATTATACCTGCACATAGAGAATTATACTGTACCTGCACATAGAGCATTATACCTGCACATAGAGCACTATACCTGCACATAGAGCACTATACTGCACATAGAGCATTATACCTGCACATAGAGCATTATACTGTACATAGAGCATTATACTGTACCTGCACATAGAGCATTATACCTGCACATAGAGCACTATACTGTACCTGCACATAGAGCATTATACCTGCACATAGAGCATTATACTGTACCTGCACATAGAGCATTATACCTGTACATAGAGCATTATACCTGCACATAGAGCATTATACCTGCACATAGAGCATTATACCTGCACATAGAGCATTATACCTGCACATAGAGCACTATACCTGCACATAGAGCATTATACTGTACCTGCACATAGAGCATTATACCTGCACATAGAGCACTATACCTGCACATAGAGCACTATACTGCACATAGAGCATTATACCTGCACATAGAGCATTATACTGTACATAGAGCATTATACTGTACCTGCACATAGAGCATTATACCTGTACATAGAGCATTATACCTGCACATAGAGCATTATACCTGCACATAGAGCACTATACTGTACCTGCACATAGAGCATTATACCTGCACATAGAGCATTATACTGTACCTGCACATAGAGCATTATACCTGTACATAGGGCATTATACCTGCACATAGAGCATTATACCTGCACATAGAGCATTATACCTGTACATAGAGCATTATACCTGCACATAGAGCATTATACCTGCACATAGAGCACTATACCTGCACATAGAGCACTATACCTGTACATAGAGAATTATACCTGCACATAGAGCATTATACCTGCACATAGAGCATTATACCTGCACATAGAGCACTATACCTGCACATAGAGCATTATACCTGCACATAGAGAATTATACCTGCACATAGAGCACTATACCTGCACATAGAACATTATACCTGCACATAGAGAATTATACCTGCACATAGAGCATTATACTGTACCTGCACATAGAGCATTATACCTGCACATAGAGCACTATACCTGCACATAGAGCACTATACTGCACATAGAGCATTATACCTGCACATAGAGCATTATACTGTACATAGAGCATTATACTGTACCTGCACATAGAGCATTATACCTGCACATAGAGCACTATACATGCACATAGAGCACTATACTGTACCTGCACATAGAGCAGGCCAAGCTTTCCGAGAGCCTGGCCGACGACGAGAGGTGCGCCCGGGGGCGGAGAGCGGCTTTATTTATAACTTTATACTTCTCATCGGGAGCTCATCCAAAGTGCTGTGCCAAGCACTTAAAACGGATCAATAACAAACAGGGATAGGTCTGGTAAAGTGCACTATGGTAAAACAAAACACATGGGATGATAAATCAAAAGCAGCCAATAAAAGGCTGGAGAGTGGAAGTTGGTATTAGATGATTGGTAAAAGCTTCAGTCGTTCGAGTGGAGTGGAAGTTGGTAGTGGATGATCCATCACAAAATGGAGAGAGAACTGCCAGAATACATTTTAATGTTCGAATTCCATTAGGATTTTATTTTTTACATTTTTGATTGAACTACCAAACTGCAAGACTGATCTAAATAAAATAGAAAATAAAAAAACATTTTTGATATGAGGTGAACTTAAAAGTATCACTGGTTCTTGTGATTCTGGAAAAAATTTGCCTGCAATCCTACAAAGCACAGCCCAATGCCTAATGATGGTTTCCTGTTGGTAGCACCCATAATGGTACAAGAGAAACAAAAGATCTCTGTCACAACTTCCTCCTTCAATCAAGGTGCAGGAACTGGATACAACTATCCAGGAAGAAAAGAATCAGCAACTCTTGGAGGCCGATTGATGTTCTAAAAATAATGCTCTTTATTAATACAATTAAAACCAACGTGTTTCAGCAACAAGCCTTCATCAGGGTCACATGACAAAGAAAGAACAATGGAGCTTAAATACCCATAGAAAATGGCATCCACAGGGAACCATCAGACCAATCAGAAAACAGGTTACATTCCTAGACTCACCAATGAAATGTCCACATATACATCCATGACAGAGGCTTCAGCCAGTAAAAATTATCTATACAAAACTCTAAAAGCATAAACTATAAAGATTATGAGAATTAATTCACATTTAACTCCTCATTCATCCCATTACCACCCATTACCATTCCATTGGGCAACAGTGGCTCGGGAGGTAGAGCAGTCGCCTGGTAATCCGGAGGTTCCCGGGTTCGATTCCCGCTCCTCCCCGGGCAGTGTGTCAAAGTGTCCTTGAGCAAGACACTTAACCCCTAACTGCTCCCGATGTGCAGGTTGCCACCTTGCATGGTCGCCTCTGCCGTCGGTGTGTGAATGTGTGAGGAATTATGTTTATTATTATAGGTGGAGGTTTCTTATAAGTCTTCTGGGCTTTTCTGCCTCTTCCTGCACTGTGTATCTAAATAAACTTTGCTAATTACGCACCAAAGCTATGGATCAGCCTGCCTATGGACATTAGGCTCATTAAATATTTTCAAAAGTAAACTAAAAACCTACCTCTTCGCTGCAGCCTTTTTATGCACTCTGCCACTCAGATTAATGTCTGCACTTTATGCATTGCTTTTATTCTCTATTTTATACTTGTTTTATGTCTGCACTTTATGCATTGCTTTTATTCTGTCTATTCTCTGCTCATTCTATGCCCACGTCTATTTTATGTCTACATTACTGCTGTGAAGCACTTTGGGCTGCGATTCTTGTATGAAAGGTGCTATACAAATAACATTTATTATTATTATTATTATTATGATTCTGAGCTGATGGTCAGCATGGTCACATGACTGATGTGGCCTGACCTCTGACCTCTGCTCCCCAGCTGTCAGAAGATGGAGGTGCTGCTGGAGAAAATTGTGGCGGTCCACCAGCTGTTCCGCAAGGACAGGCTGACCGGCAGTAAGTCAGTATTTGTTGCGTTTCTGAGTGAGATACTGAGTGAACAAGGTCCAATACTGGTTGCAAAACACATGCCTACTCAAAAATAACTGTATGCATGATGTTCAGCAAACGACCAGTTGGCATCACAAGGTCTAATGTGTTTCTGGGGGGGGGGGTTGGAAATTGGTTTCCCATTTCAAGTACCTCAGAGTAATCTTGGACTTGAACCTATCCTTTAAGAAATGCATCAAAAAGGTGAAATGCACAATTCATTTTTATTTACCGTAATTTACCGGACTATAAGGCGCAGCAGCTAAATTGAATGATGTGTACATATATAAGCTGCACTGGACTATAAACCGCAGGTGTTTTAATGTTTAATTACCATATGTAAGGGTTCGTGCACAGAGGGGATTGTCGGGAAAGAGATGGCTGTTTGAGGAAGCTCCCATTTATTAACATTTTTGTTTAAACGGTAACGTTAGCTAGGTACTAACGTTAGCTCACGGAACGATAGCTAGTTAGCCAACGCTAGCCAGCACCTGCGAAAACGAATGCCAAACTGATGATATCAGACGTTGATATCAGGAGCTATCAGTAGCTAGCCAGCTAGATAACGTTAGACAATGCCTCATGTATTAAACTAAAGTGAATAGTTGACTGGGTCATTTTGTTTAAATAGTAACGTTAGCTAGGTAGCTAACGTTAGCTGACGGAACAACAATAGCTAGTTAGCCAACGCTAGCCAGCACCTGCGAAAACGAATGCCAAACTGATGATATCAGACGTTGATATCAGGAGCTATCAGTAGCTAGCCAGCTAGATAACATTAGACAATGCCTCATGTATTAAACTAAAGTGAATAGTTGACTGGGCCATTTTGTTTAATGCTTCAGTTATGTTGAAAGAGGAGCTCTGAGCTGCTCATGCACTCGACTCTTGCCGTAAGGGTTTGTTGACATGGGTCTGTGAGGGGGAGGAGGAGGGGCAAGGTGTGCACTGCTGCAGCAGCTGTGTGCCTGAGAGAAGAGCGAGTGAGAGTTAAAGGTGGTGGACTGTAACCTGTAAAATCCATAGATTTAGGAGGTCCCCTAGTGGCCGTTAGCTGTAAAAATCCATAGATTAGCCGCACCGTTATATAAGTCGCAGGGTCGAAAAATGGGGGAAAAGGCGCGGCTTATAGCCTTTTTTTAACAGTTGATGCTGCAAAAACTTCATTGCATGATATTCTCACACATTGAATACTGCTTCACAAACTGGTCGTTTGCTGGTGCCACTGTCATGGAACCCATTGAACAGCTTTTTCATAGAGCCATCAAGGTATTTGCTAGAAAACCATTGGCATACCACCATTGCAACATTGCTTTTTGAGCTTTGAAAATGTCAGTCTTAAAAAGTGCTTGTTTTATCTACAAATAGCTCCCCCTCCTATACAGGAATTCATATAAAAAAAAAAAATAACAATTGGACTTGGCACCAGGTCAGACACCAGAGGTCATGGTCCAACGTAGACTGACCACGTTTGGCCAAAACGTCCTGTCCTATGAAAGGCAGCCAAACGTGGAACAGTCTCCCCATTTCCCTAAGCCCTAAGGGAAAGCCCCACCCTTGCTTCTTTTAGAGGGCAACTCCAAAAAATGGCTGAAGACCAACCAGTCATGTGAGCACATGTGACATATCTCTAGCCACAAGCATTTTTGGTTATTTGTGTATTGCTGCTGCTATGTATTTGTAAATTTCTTACTGTTTTTTTTTTTATTGATCTTTTTCCCCCTCCTTTTTTTCCTCCGATTTTCTCCCATCCCAATGTTAGTCATTATGCCAATTCCCAATCCCCTTCCTGGTCGCTGCGCACTTACCCCCCACAGTCGGTCTGGGAGAGTGGAAGCTATCACGTGCTTCCTCCGACACACGTCTAGCCAATCAACCGCTTCTTTTCACCTGGCAGCACGGACTCTCACTGAGAGGGTGTAACGTGTGGAAGGATCACACTACCCCCCTTAGATCCTATCCGCGCTGAGCAGGCGCCCCGACCGAACTGTAGGAGTCGCTGTTTACAACGACCCGGACCCACCTCGCCAGCTTTCCCACCGTCTAATACAGCCAATTGTATTGGTGTGAACGGCCAGCCAAGCTGGTGACAACGCCGGAGCTGTGAGCTGGATTCGAACAGGCGAATCCACCGTCTCCGGTGTTGGTGATGAATGCAATCTCTGCTACGCCACCTGACCGCCCGAATTTCTTACTGTTTTAATATTGGGGGACAACGGATCTTCTTCTGGCGTGTGTCTTTAGACCTGCAGCTCCGTTGAGGCAAGCCAGGCCAACGTTTCATCGTCCAGTTCCATCAGACCGCGTTCTCCATACAGTGGCCGGTGTTTGGGGCAACTGGTGATGATATGTTCCACAGTCTGTGCAGGGGCTCCACACTCGCATGAGGCACTGTCCTTGAGGCCCCACCTCTTCATTGAGGCTCCGTAGCGTCCGACGCCGGCCCTTAGGCGGTTGAGGGTTGTCCACTGCTTCCGGGGGCAAGTCCTGACCAGGGACGTCCAGAGGGTCATTGATGTAGAGGTGCAGCCTGGATGGTTCTGCTGACCTCCACTGGTCCCTCCATCTTGTCCTGACCCAGGAGGCCTTGGAAGTGTCAGATGGTGTTGTGTGGAGTAGCCTGTAGGCTTGCATGGAAAAGGGGCGCCGTGACTTTAGGCGCACACGTCGTGGTGTCTCTGTGGTGGTATTGTGAAGGAGGTGGGATGCACTGATCTGTGTCTTGCGGGAAAGGGCCAGTGTGGCTGCTTCTCGTCTGATGGTAGCCGGGGCAATACCAGCGAGTACGGGCAGTTGGTTTACCGGTGTGGCTTGTAGGCAACCAGAGACTGTCCGCAGGACGCTGTTGAGAACAACATCCAGCTTCTTCACGTGGGTGCTACGGCAGTACTCTGCGGCAGAGAACACCAGGGCCAGTGAGGAGATGCGCAGTGTCTTTGTTGAGGCTCCCCATGTGGTGCCGGCTAGTCGTCGTATCAGCGCGGCACGGGCAGTTGTTTTTCCCTTGGCACCTTCCAGGTGTTGTTTGAATGACAGTGTTCTGTCAAGCTTCACACCGAGGTATGTGGGGGTATATTGGTACTGTAGCCGGACGTTATCCACCATGACGCTCATCTCACGGGTCGCTTCCCTGTTGTTGAGGTGGAACATTGTAGACATTGTCTTTCCCATGCTGAGCTTGAGACGCCAGTTCCTCAGGTATGAAGACAGGATGTTCATATCTTCAGTGAGGCCCTCTTCGGCTGCTTCCCAAGTTGGCTTGCTGAGTAGGATGGCCAGGTCGTCTGCATAGCCATACTGCTTTGATTGAGTTGCAGGCAGGTCGTATATGTAGATGTTAAACAGCATCGGTGCCAGCACTGAGCCCTGTGGGACGCCATTCCTAAGTTTCCTCACTCTGCTGCATTGGCCGTTGCTGGTGTGTAGCCGGAAACTGCGGTTGCTCAGCATCTCCATGATGAAGCTCACCATGTGCTTGTCTGGGATGGTTTCCAGAAGCTTCATGTGGAGACCACGCAGCCATACAGTGTCATATGCAGCTGTGAGATCCAGGAATACAGCGCCGGCCTTCTCCCCTGCCTGGAAGCTGTCCTCTATGTCTTGGCACAAGAGGGTCACCTGGACAACGGATGGAAATTAGCCTTGTGCTAAATCCGGCAATTTTTACACTCCACTGTGTTCATTAATTTAGCATTGTCTCATCCAAATAAACAAATAAAATAAATAAACTTTAGAGTGGATGTACTCTTTGATGTACACAGTGTGTGTCTCTGTGAGGACGTACTTAACTCTCCTGTCCTGTAACTTTCTCAATTTCACCACAGAGCTGCTGTACAACGATGAGCAAATCCACAAGTTTGAGAAGTGAGTGTGTTTGTGTATGTCGGTGTGTGTCTGCTCACAGCGAGACCTGGGTCACAGTGACGGCCCCCAGCTAGATCTCTGTAGTATTTAACTAAAGTATAGAGACCTGGATCACAGCGACGGGCCCAAGCTAGATCTCTAGTATTTAACGAGAGTATTTACATGCCATCATAGATAAATGTGTCACATTGATGTACATAATATCATGTCATAGATATGAAGTACAGACTATAAGAGATAATGACATGGAGATAGATGTGATTGGGAATGACATAGAGATATGAGTGAAGGCTATGTATGCGATTGTGCATGTGCATGTGTGTGATAGAAGGGGGGGTAGTGTGTGTGTGTGATAGAAGGGGGGGAGTGTGTGTATGTGTGTGATAGAAGGGGCGGTAGTGTGTATGATAGAAGGGGGGATAGTGTGTGTGTGTGTGTGATTGAAGGGGCGTTAGTGTGTACTGTATGTGTATGTATGATAGAAGGGGGGTTAGTATGTGTGTGTGATGGAAGGGGCGGTAGTGTGTGTGTGTATGTATGATAGAAGGGGGGTTAGTGTGTGTGTGATGGAAGGGGCGGTAGTGTGTGTGTGTGTGTACAGTATGTATGATAGAAGGGGGGGTAGTGTGTGTGTGTATGTATGATAGAAGGGGGGTTAGTGTGTGTGTGTGATTATAAAGAGAGAGAGAGAAGCGTGTTGGTAAATGTTCCTGTCAGTATCCATGTAGCCTGAAGATCCTCTGATCCTCAGATGCTCTGTGATCTTCTTGTCACCGTCTCCTCCCAGGATCCACCTGTCGTCTCACATGAAGCGTCTGAAGTCTCTGTTCAGAGAGGGCTGTGTTCAGAGATACAAAGAGCTGCTGGCCTCAGCCAAGACGTGGAGCAGGTCAGAGCACCTCCACACACCTGAAGTCCCAGTTCACCTCCACACATCTGAAGTCTTGGTTCACCTCCACACATCTAAAGTCCCAGTTCACCTCCACACATCTAAAGTCCCGGTTCACCTCCACACACCTGAAGTCCCAGTTCACCTCCACACATCTGAAGTCTTGGTTCACCTCCACACATCTAAAGTCCCAGTTCACCTCCACACATCTAAAGTCCCGGTTCACCTCCACACACCTGAAGTCCCGGTTCACCTCCACACATCTAAAGTCCCGGTTCACCTCCACACATCTAAAGTCCCAGTTCACCTCCACACATCTAAAGTTCCGGTTCACCTCCACACATCTAAAGTCCCAGTTCACCTCCACACATCTAAAGTCCCGGTTCACCTCCACACATCTAAAGTCCCAGTTCACCTCCACACATCTAAAGTCCCAGTTCACCTCCACACACCTGAAGTCCCAGTTCACCTCCACACATCTAAAGTCCCGGTTCACCTCCACACATCTAAAGTCCCGGTTCACCTCCACACACCTAAAGTCCCGGTTCACCTCCACACACCTGAAGTCCCAGTTCACCTCCACACATCTAAAGTCCCAGTTCACCTCCACACATCTAAAGTCCCGGTTCACCTCCACACATCTAAAGTCCCGGTTCACCTCCACACACCTGAAGTCCCGGTTCACCTCCACACAGCGCTGCACAACACATCTGAAGTCTCAATTCTAAGATGCATCGCGATGCGGACGTGGGCGAATCAGCATCGATGCAGTGACGGAACATAATAGATTACAATTTAAAGAATTTTAAATAAATTGCACCCTACAAATCAAATATATTATTATTGTATTATTAAAGCTAGTGCGCTGGTCATGCATCCACTCAACTCATAGAAAATACAGCATCAGGCTATTCTAAAAGTATTGATACTAATACTGATACTGATAAAAGAGTATTGAACCGTTTTTAACAGCTGTTAAAACAGTTTTCTAGTATCTGTATCATGCAACACTAGTAAAGACATTTATTTTGACATTCTGATTTAAGAACTTTCTAAATAAAAGTTAATTTATCTGACTGCTTGTATTAATTGATGAAAAAGTAGCCATGTGCAGTAATATAGATTATAAAATTGAGGATGTAATATATTATTGAGCTGCATCGTAGAATCGAATCGCGGACAGCTGAATCGTAATCGAATCGTGAGGCCAGTGAAGATTCACAGCTCTACTGTCTGACATGATGCTTACTAGCACAGGCCATGACTTCGCTGATCATTTTAGTGTTGAAAAACTTGGCATTGTTGGGCGGCTACGTGGCGTAGTGGGCAAGGCGCTCGCCACGAATGACTGAGACGTTGGGCTTGCTGTTCGAGCCCAGCGCTCCACATTGCTTTCAGTTTAGCTGGCCGTCCATACTAATACACATTGGCCGTATTAGGGGGTGGGAAACTGATGGGTGGGGATCGGGTGTTGTGGACAGCGACTCCTACAGGTCGGTTGGTGCGCCTGCGCAGTAGAATCAGGAAGTGTCGGGGGCAGCGTGAGCCTCCCACGCGTTACTCCTCGCCACTGAGAGATCGAGCTGCGCAGGTGAAAAGATGCGACTGCTGTTACCTCAAGTACCGGAGGGGACTTGTGCTATGTATGACTTAGTCCACATTGCAGCCGGCTTGTGGGAGGCAAGAAACAGCGTTCGTGACAGGGGAGGGTTGAATTGGATGATACGAAATTGGGATGGGAGAAAATATAGAAAATGGGAGAAAAAGTGGATAAAAAAAAAAAACTTGGCATTGTTGCTGCTTCCTTTTTTCCTATTTTAGCCTTCAAAAACCATTGAATTGAATTGAAATCCTTTATTTCAACTCGTAAGACACTGAGGTTTACCCTCATTTACAGCGACGACAAGCTTACAAAACAAGACGCAGATTATCAGCGATTTCATACATAATAGAGTCAGACACAATTATGAAAGAAGGAAGAACCTTGATGAACACGTCCTTTTCCACACAAAGCTCACAATATAATCATGTGTTCATACTGCAAATATCAAACATTATAATGAGTTTCATAGGCCTTGTGCACAAGTTGCTCCGTTACATGTGTAAGCTTTTAAGAAGCATCTAATGCACAGAACACCCCACACACAAATTGAATGAATAACACCAATTCATGATTGTGTTGATTTCGCACACTGTGTTCTACAGGGATTCATTGCCTCATGTGCTCAATAAGTGAGCAGGTACAGATAGGACTGACATGCTGCCTTCATAACCTTCATAACCTCCATAACCTCCCCAGCGTCCTCCTGGAGATGCAGAGCAGAATGGAGGACTTCAGCTCTTTCTCCAGAGGCCTGATGGACGACCTGGAGAGGTGTGAGGACCACCACAACCAGGTGAACATATCATAGATATTACATATACAGAGATGTGAAGACCACCACAACCAGGTGAACATATCATAGATATTACATATACAGAGCTGTGAGGACCACCACAACCAGGTGAACATATCATAGATATTACATGTACAGAGCTGTGAGGACCACCACAACCAGGTGAACATATCATAGATATTACATATACAGAGATGTGAAGACCACCACAACCAGGTGAACATATCATAGATATTACATATACAGAGATGTGAGGACCACCACAACCAGGTGAAGATATCATAGATACAGAGGTGTGAGGACCAGCACAACCAGGTGAAGATATCATAGATACAGAGGTGTGAGGACCACCACAACCAGGTGAAGATATCATAGATATTATACACTATATTATAGATAATACATATACACTATATCATAGATACTATACACTATATTATAGATAATACATATACACTATCAGATATTACAGGGATATACACTATATTGTACATATACACTATCAGATATTACAAGGATATACAATATATTATACATAATACATATACACTATATTATAGATAATACATATACACTATATTATAGATATTACAGGGATATACACTATTATAGGGCTGTCCCCGACTAAGGATTTGGATAGTCGACTATGATTGGACGAAATTTGCAGATAGTCGACTATTAGTCGACTATAAAAAATAAAAATAAATAAAAATAAAAAGTATAATATATATATATATTTTTTTTATCATTCCATTTGAGCTGTGGGGTTTGCTTAATGTCTGAAGGAGTCGACTGAAGGCTTCTTGTCCTCTGCAAAAGCATGCAATTGGTCCACTGATGGATACATCTTGATATTTGTCTAGTGTGTTCATTAGATGGGTGAAATCCTCTTTCAGTGCCTCTGTGCCTGTTTTCTTAGGCAGTTAGCCTCTGGTATGCGTGCCATTAGCGTTAGCCACGCTTCTAGGCCTCTTTTCTTTTGGAAAGGATAATATTTTTTATTTTATTTTTTGTATTCGACTAAGAGGTTGGCAGTCGACTACGACTCCTTTCGACCGATTAGTCGACTATTGGACTAATAGGGGTCAGCCCTACTATTATACATAATACAGGGCTATATTTACTGGTTGGAGGACACAGGCTACATCAGACAAGCGGTGCTCTCGTCAAGGACGATTTGTTTTTTTTTGTTTACAATTCAGATTCAGAAGTCATGCAATGGTGATATTGGTCTATATTTAGTGATTTTGAGTCAGGAAATGCACATTGAGAGTAACTGCAACATGCAGCAAGCCATGACCGTGCAGTAAGACCAGCCCTGCTGCACTGATGCTCAAACTTCACTTTGGTGGTGAACTCACTAAATCAACGGACACTGGAAAACAAACAAACTCAGAAATGTAAGATATATCTGCTCTAGGTTAGAAGCTTTTCCAGAAAACTGAAATGTATAATTTAATACGTATTTAAGGTTTTAATTTCACTGTAGTTTCACACTCTATTTTATTTGCTCGTCGATGGCAAGCGAGGAAAAAGACATCACCTGTACATACATTGTATATTGCTGTTGCACTTTACTGTTACATTTGCACTCTGGTTGGATGCCAAACTTATTTTCGTTGTACTGTACTTGTGCTGTATGATGACAATACATTTGAATCTAATCTAATCTGCTGCTCGCTCACATTGACCGAGTATGACGCTGCTGACTGCAGTTCACTTAACGGCCACCGGTGTCACTAATGACGAGGGATCTTCTTTGATCATTCCACCCAGCACATTTAAGAAGAATATCTCACATGTCATAAACTAGGGAGTCCTTTTCAGTCCATCCAAAAAAGTGTTTTGATATTTTGACATATTGGAAACTGAAAATGATGGCATTTGTTAGCAATGCTAGTGGAAGTCAATAAAAGCAGAATAAAGAGACGGAAAACATTTAAGTCGTTACAAGATTAAAGAAGTTGTCCAAGAATAAGGTGGATAAGGAACATTCTCTTGAGCGTCTCCTGTGTCTGTGCTCCCTGGTGTGACCCCCCCCTCAGGCTCTGGACAGAGTCCTGCTCACTCTGCAGCCTCGGACAGCAGCACAGGACCCAGCAGACACACCCAGAGACAACAAGGACCACATAGTCTCCAGGTGTGTGTGTGTGTCTCTCACTCTCTGTGTATGTCTCTCTCTCTCTCTCTCTCTCTCTCTCTCTCTCTCTCTCTCTCTCTCTCTCTCTCTCTCTCTCTCTCTCTCTCTCTCTCAGTATGTGTCTCTCGCTCTGTATGTCTTGCTCTCTGTGTATGTCTCTCTCCCTCTTGCTCTCTGTGTATGTGTCTCTCGCTCTGTATGTCTTGCTCTCTGTGTATGTCTCTCTCCCTCTTGCTCTCTGTGTATGTGTCTCTCGCTCTGTATGTCTTGCTCTCTGTGTATGTGTCTCTCCCTCTTGCTCTCTGTGTATGTGTCTCTCTCTCTCTCTCTCTCTCTCTCTCAGTATGTGTCTCTCGCTCTGTATGTCTTGCTCTCTGTGTATGTGTATCTCCCTCTTGCTCTCTGTGTATGTGTATCTCCCTCTTGCTCTCTGTGTATGTGTCTCTCTTGCTCTCTGTGTATGTGTCTCTCCCTCTTGCTCTCTGTGTATGTCTCTCTCCCTCTCGCTCTCTGTGTATGTGTCTCTCTTGCTCTCTGTGTATGTGTCTCTCCCTCTCGCTCTCTGTGTATGTGTCTCTCCCTCTTGCTCTGTGTATGTGTCTCTCCATCTTGCTCTCTGTGTATGTGTCTCTCCCTCTCGCTCTCTGTGTATGTGTCTCTCCCTCTCGCTCTCTGTGTATGTGTCTCTCCCTCTTGCTCTCTGTGTATGTGTCTCTCCCTCTTGCTCTCTGTGTATGTCTCTCTCCCTCTTGCTCTCTGTGTATGTCTCTCCCTCTTGCTCTCTGTGTATGTCTCTCCCTCTTGCTCTCTGTGTATGTCTCTCTCCCTCTTGCTCTCTGTGTATGTGTCTCCCTCTTGCTCTCTGTGTATGTCTCTCTCCCTCTTGCTCTCTGTGTATGTGTCTCTCCCTCTTGCTCTCTGTGTATGTCTCTCCCTCTTGCTCTCTGTGTATGTCTCTCTCCCTCTTGCTCTCTGTGTATGTCTCTCTCGCTCTCTGTGTATGTGTCTCTCCCTCTTGCTCTCTGTGTATGTGTCTCTCCCTCTTGCTCTCTGTGTATGTCTCTCTCCCTCTTGCTCTCTGTGTATGTCTCTCCCTCTTGCTCTCTGTGTATGTCTCTCTCCCTCTTGCTCTCTGTGTATGTGTCTCTCCCTCTTGCTCTCTGTGTATGTGTCTCTCCCTCTCGCTCTCTGTGTATGTCTCTCTCGCTCTCTGTGTATGTGTCTCTCCCTCTTGCTCTCTGTGTATGTGTCTCTCCCTCTTGCTCTCTGTGTATGTCTCTCTCCCTCTTGCTCTCTGTGTATGTCTCTCCCTCTTGCTCTCTGTGTATGTCTCTCTCCCTCTTGCTCTCTGTGTATGTGTCTCTCCCTCTTGCTCTCTGTGTATGTGTCTCTCCCTCTCGCTCTCTGTGTATGTGTCTCTCCCTCTTGCTCTGTGTATGTGTCTCTCCCTCTTGCTCTCTGTGTATGTCTCTCTCCCTCTTGCTCTCTGTGTATGTGTCTCTCCCTCTTGCTCTCTGTGTATGTGTCTCTCCCTCTTGCTCTCTGTGTATGTGTCTCTCCCTCTTGCTCTCTGTGTATGTGTCTCTCCCTCTCGCTCTCTGTGTATGTGTCTCTCCCTCTCGCTCTCTGTGTATGTGTCTCTCCCTCTTGCTCTCTGTGTATGTCTCTCTCCCTCTTGCTCTCTGTGTATGTGTCTCTCCCTCTTGCTCTCTGTGTATGTCTCTCTCCCTCTCGCTCTCTGTGTATGTGTCTCTCCCTCTCGCTCTCTGTGTATGTCTCTCTCCCTCTTGCTCTCTGTGTATGTGTCTCTCGCTCTGTATGTCTTGCTCTCTGTGTATGTGTCTCTCCCTCTTGCTCTCTGTGTATGTGTCTCTCTCTCTCTCTCTCTCTCTCTCTCTCTCTCTCTCTCTCAGTATGTGTCTCTCGCTCTGTATGTCTTGCTCTCTGTGTATGTGTATCTCCCTCTTGCTCTCTGTGTATGTGTATCTCCCTCTTGCTCTCTGTGTATGTGTCTCTCTTGCTCTCTGTGTATGTCTCTCTCCCTCTTGCTCTCTGTGTATGTGTCTCTCCCTCTTGCTCTCTGTGTATGTCTCTCTCCCTCTCGCTCTCTGTGTATGCGTCTCTCGCTCTGTATGTCTTGCTCTCTGTGTATGTCTCTCTCCCTCTTGCTCTCTGTGTATGTGTCTCTCCCTCTTGCTCTCTGTGTATGCGTCTCTCGCTCTGTATGTCTCGCTCTCTGTGTATGTCTCTCTTGCTCTCTGTGTATGCGTCTCTCGCTCTGTATGTCTCGCTCTCTGTGTATGTCTCTCTTGCTCTCTGTGTATGCGTCTCTCGCTCTGTATGTCTCGCTCTCTGTGTATGTCTCTCTCGCTCTGTGTATGTCTCTCTCCCTCTTGCTCTCTGTGTATGTGTCTCTCCCTCTTGCTCTCTGTGTATGTGTCTCTCCCTCTCGCTCTCTGTGTATGTCTCTCCCTCTCGCTCTCTGTGTATGTGTCTCTCCCTCTTGCTCTCTGTGTATGTGTCTCTCCCTCTTGCTCTCTGTGTATGTGTCTCTCCCTCTCGCTCTCTGTGTATGTGTCTCTCCCTCTTGCTCTCTGTGTATGTCTCTCTCCCTCTTGCTCTCTGTGTATGTGTCTCTCCCTCTTGCTCTCTGTGTATGTGTCTCTCCCTCTTGCTCTCTGTGTATGTGTCTCTCCCTCTCGCTCTCTGTGTATGTGTCTCTCCCTCTTGCTCTCTGTGTATGTCTCTCTCCCTCTTGCTCTCTGTGTATGTGTCTCTCCCTCTTGCTCTCTGTGTATGTCTCTCCCTCTCGCTCTCTGTGTATGTGTCTCTCCCTCTCGCTCTCTGTGTATGTCTCTCTCCCTCTTGCTCTCTGTGTATGCGTCTCTCGCTCTGTATGTCTTGCTCTCTGTGTATGTGTCTCTCGCTCTCTGTGTATGTGTCTCTCCCTCTCGCTCTCTGTGTATGTCTCTCTCGCTCTCTGTGTATGTGTCTCTCCCTCTCGCTCTCTGTGTATGTGTCTCTCCCTCTCGCTCTCTGTGTATGTGTCTCTCGCTCTCTGTGTATGTGTCTCTCCCTCTCGCTCTCTGTGTATGTCTCTCTCGCTCTCTGTGTATGTGTATCTCCCTCTCGCTCTCTGTGTATGTGTCTCTCCCTCTTGCTCTCTGTGTATGTGTCTCTCCCTCTCGCTCTCTGTGTATGTGTCTCTCCCTCTCGCTCTCTGTGTATGTCTCTCGCTCTCTGTGTATGTCTCTCTCCCTCTTGCTCTCTGTGTATGTCTCTCTCCCTCTTGCTCTCTGTGTATGTGTCTCTCCCTCTCGCTCTCTGTGTATGTGTCTCTCCCTCTTGCTCTCTGTGTATGTGTCTCTCCCTCTTGCTCTCTGTGTATGTCTCTCTCCCTCTCGCTCTCTGTGTATGTCTCTCTCCCTCTTGCTCTCTGTGTATGTGTCTCTCCCTCTCGCTCTCTGTGTATGTGTCTCTCCCTCTTGCTCTCTGTGTATGTCTCTCTCCCTCTTGCTCTCTGTGTATGTGTCTCTCCCTCTCGCTCTCTGTGTATGTGTCTCTCCCTCTTGCTCTCTGTGTATGTGTCTCTCCCTCTTGCTCTCTGTGTATGTCTCTCTCCCTCTTGCTCTCTGTGTATGTGTCTCTCCCTCTTGCTCTCTGTGTATGTGTCTCACTCTCTGTGTATGTGTCTCTCCCTCTTGCTCTCTGTGTATGTCTCTCTCCCTCTTGCTCTCTGTGTATGTGTCTCTCCCTCTTGCTCTCTGTGTATGTCTCTCTCCCTCTTGCTCTCTGTGTATGTGTCTCTCCCTCTTGCTCTGTGTATGTCTCTCTCCCTCTTGCTCTCTGTGTATGTGTCTCTCCCTCTTGCTCTCTGTGTATGTGTCTCTCCCTCTTGCTCTCTGTGTATGTGTCTCTCCCTCTTGCTCTCTGTGTATGTGTCTCTCCCTCTCGCTCTCTGTGTATGTGTCTCTCCCTCTCGCTCTCTGTGTATGTGTCTCTCCCTCTTGCTCTCTGTGTATGTCTCTCTCCCTCTTGCTCTCTGTGTATGTCTCTCTCCCTCTTGCTCTCTGTGTATGTCTCTCTCCCTCTTGCTCTCTGTGTATGTGTCTCTCCCTCTTGCTCTCTGTGTATGTGTCTCTCCCTCTTGCTCTCTGTGTATGTCTCTCTCCCTCTTGCTCTCTGTGTATGTGTCTCTCCCTCTTGCTCTCTGTGTATGTGTCTCTCCCTCTTGCTCTCTGTGTATGTGTCTCTCCATCTCGCTCTCTGTGTATGTGTCTCTCCCTCTTGCTCTCTGTGTATGTCTCTCTCCCTCTTGCTCTCTGTGTATGTCTCTCTCCCTCTTGCTCTCTGTGTATGTCTCTCTCCCTCTTGCTCTCTGTGTATGTGTCTCCCTCTTGCTCTCTGTGTATGTGTCTCTCCCTCTTGCTCTCTGTGTATGTCTCTCTCGCTCTGTGTGTGTGTACTGTATGTGTGTGTGTTTGTGTCTGTACACATATCTACTGTACAGTGTGTGTGTGTGTCAGAGAGAGACTAAAGTCGGTGAAATGCCTTCCCTCACTCCAGGATGCACCATCTGAAGGAGGAGATGGAGATCCTGGTCCGAGAACTACAGAGTAACAACAACCTCATAGAGAGGTCAGTGTATCCATGATCTCCGTCTGTCTGTCTGTGAGGCTCCACATTCCCACACGGCCGAGTTACATGTTGTCTAACCTAGCTTGTGTCTCTTGTGTGTCCTGCAGTTTGGGAGCAGTCAACTCACCAGCCGAGCTGGAGCCCGGTCTCTCCAGACCCTCCACCTTGTGACCGGAGTACAATGGCTCACAACAGACACAGACACGCACCCTACAGACACAGATACGCACCCTAGAGTTGTTTCCGGGTGACTGTAGGACAGTCTCGGCACGCTATAGGTTGTCAGGAGTATGGGCAGCGGCCAGTGGTGCAGTGGTGATTTCATAAGGGGTTGCACCGTGTTTTAATGATGCCACGTGCACCGCGCGCATGCGCATAAATGTTCCCGCGCGAATAAAGACGATGCCTAATTGCCTCTAGGAATGGAATGTAACACTTCATTCACAGGTTTTGTGTTGAATGGTCCAACTGTAGTATTTGAACACACCTGAGCTATTGTTATGCAAAGTAGCCAGGTGGGTACTTGGCGCAGAGTCGAGTGCAGCGCATTCTTGTGTGCACGCGCGTGCTCCTGCTCAAAGAGGTGGAACGGCGTGCAACCCCCATCCTATGACCACTGCATGACTGGCAGCGGCTACAGCCACTCATACTAGGCCACACAGTGAGGGCAGGTTCCTATCTTCTTGATACACACACACACACACACACACACACACAGGCGCTTTCGGACCAAGCAGTTCTGGGGACTCCCTGAATAAAAGCAGAATTACCTGTGACCGGTTGGACTGCAAAAAGGATTTCCCAGTTATCGATCGCCATCTGGTAGATCGATATGTCCATTGGCTGATCAATTATTCCTTTACTGCACACTGAAATCCGCGTCCCAAAACGTATTCCGTGCTACATGCTACAGGCATAGCTTCAGGTTAGCAGAAAACTACATTGAAGATCCAGAAAAAACAAGACAACGTCTGCCACAGGGAACACTGCATTATCGAGAGAGCGCCCCTACGAGGATCTGGCCGGTAATGCACTTTTTCGAATTCAAAGAGTAGGGTACTTCTGCAGTGCCGCTCGGTGACATTGAGTAGGTTATTAAAATGGAATAAAAGCCAAAACAATGTGGTTGGCCCTCTAGCATTGGATCCGAAACACGGACATGTCCGTGGTTGGCCGGGAAACGGTTAACATACCGTTGTATTAGTTTGGTACACTACATAGCCGTTCGGTATGGTACACACTGAAACTTGTTCGGTACGGATACGTGTACCTTTACACCCCTACCGCATAGGTATTTCAAGTACAATACGAGGTCAACTCTGGTGTCGTGTGTCTGCTTACAAGCCCTGCAGAGCACAGATGAGCACGCGGCTTCGTCTGATACCGTGAACTTGACCGATCACCGTGTACACTCATGGCTCCCTGAAGTAGGAGCTAAAGAAGGTCCTCAAAACTACGTTCTAATGCCTAATTTATACTCCGACGTCAAAGTGGTTGCAAAGGTTGCGGCTGGCCTGCCAAGCTCCTGCAAGCCTACCGGCAACGCCTACATGCAGCCAAAATGTAACTGCAAATCAACGTGAGCTGACGAGGACAGCTCAGAGCTGTGATTGGTCGCTGCCCTGGGCTGGGCTGTGATTGGCCGCGTACGCATTACTCTGACGTACTTCCATATTTACCATTTATCATCTCGGGAGCTCGGTCGCAGCGTTCCACTATCGATCGTCATCAACTACGTCACAAACATGGACCAAGTCGAAGAAAGACTGGCCGAGGAAAATATAGCCTTTTGTGCAACACAGCGCAGCATGGCCACCTAGTGGTTCGGCGATGTACTGCAACATATGCGTTGAACTGACGTGGAAGTACGTCGGTCTAGCTCCCACGTGCAAAATATCGACGACAGCCGACATCGAAGCAAAACTCTGCCTTAGGAACTAAGATTGTCCCCAGTTCCTGCAGCAGTGTGGACACACAAAAAGGAGTTAGTTCCTTCAATAGTTATTAGAACTAAGTTCCTCTGGTCCGAAAGCGCCTATGGATTGGACACACACACACACAAACAAATAAATATGCGTAATGAGACGGAGAGAGCAGGGGAGAGCAATGGCATACAAACACAAAATAATACTGACCCGCCTTGTTTAAAGAGGCCTTATCTTTCTTCAACAAACACCTCATAAATGCTCCCACTTACCTCTCCATCACCTACCAACAGATCATGGACATATACATCGGATATTACAGGAGCAGATCTTCTCCCTGTTCACCTCATTCGCCCCCTTTCTGTTTTGTTTCCCTCTGGTTGCTGAACCATCTCCGGTGACGTGGACGTTCCCAAACCAATGAACAATGCTGTATTTGTACAACAACAACAACAGGCCTGAGATTCTTCATTCAAAACAGGCGGCCCGCAAAGGCTAATAGATCCCATTCTAGATACCCTGCATGGGAAGGGGAAATACAAACACGGCAAGCTAGCAGCGTCCATGTTGTCTAGAAACATAATGTGACTATTGTAGACTTGAAGAAACACCAGAGGAAGAAGAAGAAGAGAACCAATAAAGGGATGAGTGTAGCAGAGATGCCTGAAGCCTAGTAAGCCTAATATCTCCCTCCTTACTGAAGCCTAGTAAGACTAATATCTCCCTCGGCCTGAAGCCTAGTAAGACTAATATCTCCCTTGACCTGAAGCCTAGTAAGACTAATATCTTCCTTGACCTGAAGCCTAGTAAGACTAATATCTCCCTCGGCCTGAAGCCTAGTAAGACTAATATCTCCCTTGACTTGAAGCCTAGTAAGACTAATATCTCCCTCGGCCTGAAGCCTAGTAAGACTAATATCTCCCTTGACCTGAAGCCTAGTAAGACTAATATCTCCCTTGACCTGAAACCTAGTAAGACTAATATCTCCATTGAACTGAAGCCTAATAAGCCTAATTTCTCTCTTGGCCTGAAGCCTAGTAAGACTAATTTCTCTCTTGGCCTGAAGCCTAGTAAGACTAATTTCTCTCTTGACCTGAAGCCTAGTAAGACTAATATCTCTTGACCTGAAGCCTAGTAAGGCTAATATCTCTCTCTTGACCTGAAGCCTAGTAAGGCTAATATATCTCTCTTGACCTGAAGCCTAGTAAGACTAATATCTCTCTTGGCCTGAAGCCTAGTAAGACTAATATCTCTCTTGGCCTGAAGCCTAGTAAGGCTAATATCTCCATTGACCTGAAGCCTAGTAAGGCTAATATCTCCTTTTGCCGGAAGCCTAGTAAGCCTAATATCTCCCTTGACCTGAAGCCTCGTAAGCCTAATATCTGAGGATCACACATATCCAACTGGCCGATAGATGTTTGGTTTCACCGTGCAAATCCAGGTGGTTTACACAAAGACAGGAGAAAGGAGGAAGTCCAGCGAGAAGGGAAGTTTAGAAGAGCGAGAGACGGAACGATGGGAGATGTAAGAGGGAGAGATCCTCTTACATCCACACAGACGCTCGGTACACACCTCATTAATGCCCTTAGTGTTATTGTATTTTTAATGGTCTGTCGCGGTGACAGAGTGTTATGGTACGTACTGTAACTCCAGAACGATTCCTAAAGCCGGAAGGATTTTTCTTTTGTCGCTTCATCTTTGGCCCACGGTCGTCATATTCTTCTGGAGAACTTTTAATGATGAGACGATATGAATGTCTGATATAATATAATACAATATGAATGTCGACTCCTGTCTTTGTCTGTCGTTGAAGAGACTCTTTGGGGAAGTAGCCAATTATACTGGACAGAAAAGACAGTGTCACAGAGCGTTCCTGTAATGGTTGATCTTTCAAATGGATGCACATTCCACATGACTTCATACCTAAGAGTACTTAGAAAGCACTGCAGGTCTGTGTATATAGTAATGTATCTCTGGAATAACGATGACTTGATTAAACCATTGATGGTAATGTTTCTGCTGTCTTCATTTCTCTGTTGTTGTGTAAGTAAGTACATTTTATTTATTTAACTAGTTTCACCAAAGTGCTGTATAAAATGGCACTATAATAAAACACAGTAAAACGTGGTAAACAAAGCAATAGAAATATGATAAATATAACAAGTCAGATAAAAATTAAGTCGACACAACATGAAACGGGGTATGTGAGATCAAACGATCCAGGCAAAAAAACACTCAGTTTAAAAGATAAAAGGCCTGCTGGGTAAACAGGTATGTTTTTAACCTGGATTTAAAGGCAGACAGGGAGGGAGTGGAGGCCATTCCACAGCTTTGGGGCAGCGACTGCAAAGACACGGTCGCCCTTAGTCTTCAGCCTAGATGGAGGGACCACCAGGAATCCATTAAATAAGAGGGAGCCAGGCCATTGAGCTTTATTGGGCTTTGAAAACATAAGACCTTAACATGGATACTGGACTGAGTCAGTGAAGGGAAGCTAAGACAAATAATAAGACCTTAACATTCATTCAAACCTTTATTTATTCTCGAAAAGGACAATTGAGGTCACCCTCATTTTCAATGTCGAGATTTACAATTAATTTAATTGTAAATTAAATTTATACAATATAATAATAATAAATAAACTATCTACATAGCACCTTTCACACATGGACTGCAGCACAAAGCAAATGAACATATGCATACAATTCGCATACAGTTGACAGAATAAAAACAATGCATAAAGTGCAGACATAAGAATAGGTATAAAAGTAGTGCAACGTAGAACGTGCAGACATAAGAATAGGCATAAAATAAGTACAGTGTTGCTTGAAGGCTTGCCCCCCCCCCCCCGAACAGCCAGTCCCCCAAACACCCCACACATCAATCCCCACCACAACATGGATCCTATACTGGACTGAGTCAGTGAAAGGAAGCAAAGACTAAGGTGAAGTCAGATGACCTTTCCTCGCTCTTAACCTTGTATATCCTTCTAGATCAGGGGTTCTCAAGCTTTTTTATACCACAACCCCATTTTATTTAGGATATTTTACACTGCGTAATTTCAACGTGGAATCAAGGAATATCAAAATAAAAGCACATGTTGTTGAACTTGATCATGCATATTTATTAGAAGATTGTATTACAGCACTATGTTATCAATATACATTTATAAAACGAGGCATATTTAGCCAAAATATGTTGCCAGAATTTTTTAAAGATTTGTTTTTCTTTCTACTTGCCAATGCGCGACCCCACTGTCACCTACCCACAACCCCACTTTAGGTCACGACCCGTAGTTTGAGAACCGCTGTTCTAGATGATATCATTCACTATATGGCCTCTTCTTTACCCCCCCCCCCCCCTGTGATCTTTCTTTTGCTGCATTGCTGCAGGACAGGAACCTACTGAAAACCAGCATTTCTGCCGACTATAGGACCCAAAAGTATTTGAATGGCCCTATTCCTGTTTAAACTAATTAAATTAAAAACTAGTGATTTCCCCCCGATCAAACCATTATAAATACAAAGCATGTTACCATTTTATGAAATCAAACCTTTATTTAAATGAGGTTTCCCTCATTTACAGCATATAAAATCATAACAACGAGATGAGGCAAAAAGCAGGGATAACAAATCAATTCAAACACAACTTTATTGACAGGTTGGAGATCAAAGTTTTAGATTCTGCAACAGGGGAGAATCTCAAGCTTTATTTTGTTTATTTGAATGTAGGCCTACTGCTTTTATACTACAGTACCCTTCTGTGTTCCTTTTATATATATTTTTATTCCAGAGAATCACAGTTTTTATACTGTGCCTTCTTTTTAACCTTTTTTTGTGTACAGCACTTTGGATTGCCTCCGTGTATGAAATGTGCTTTATAAATAAATTTGACTTGACTTTAAGGACTGTTGCAGTTCGGTCCATGAGCTAGAGGGGCATCATAGTGAAATTCAGATTCACCCTGTTCAGAGCAAACTCTGGGGACCTTAAGGACCAGCCAGAACGGGTTCCATAGATTCCAACATTCCATTCCAATCATGTTGTAGTATCAGGAGGTGGCTTACCAGTAATACCAGTAAGGGCCTTAAAAATACCAGTGTCAGTTGTGTATCTCCATCAGAGAGGACCAACCAACCTTCTCATAAAGGACACAGTGATGAGTGTTGTATCAAAGATAAGATGATCCTTTATTAATCCCCTTGGGGAAATGCCGGTGTCAAAGCAGCATAGGGGGTACAGTCCAGTATCTATATACACTATAGGTATAATATAAAATATAAATACAATATAAAAAGTACAAAATACAAGATAGCCCAGTGAGTGCACGTGGATATGAGTCTCTAGTTCTCACATCCCAAGTTTTGACAATGATCTCCTGGCAGCAGAGCCGGCTGTCCGAGCCCTTGGTTGTAGAGCCTGATGGCTGCCGTTATAAAGGACCGGCCCAGGCGGTTTGTGGTGTGTCGGGGGGGGATGAGTCTTTGGCTGAACGTGCTCTTCATTCTGGCAAAAAAAAATAGAGGCGGTGGGAGGGGTTCTCCAGGATGGAGATTTTCCTCATCCTCCTCTCAGCCACCACCTCTAGATTATCCAGCTCACCACCCACTATGGAGCTAGCCTTCTTCACCAGCTTGTTCAGCTTGCTGGAGTCCCTCGAGCTGATGTTTCCCCTCTTCTGCAGGTAGGGCAGAGTGATACAGTGTAATCGACTGTATGAATACATTCAACACCAGCTTGCGTATTTTGTCCCAAGGTTTTAAATGGACTTTTACAGTATCAATGCAATGGGGGGGGGGTAGCAAAGAAGCTGTCTGAGGAAACTCACCCGTCCCCCGTGAGTTGGGCCACGTGAGTTGGATGCAGCACAATGACAGTACAGAAAAATAACGGTAGTGTTTTTACATTTAGTCATTTAGCTGATGCTTTTCTCCAAAGCGACTTACAAGCTCTGTACGTCAAGTCAGCAGGAAGAGTACAACTCTGGCAGCTAATGGTAAGTAAGATTGTTCGTCAGACAGTGTCGAAATTGAGTGCTACAGTTTTGAGTGCATATTAGTATAGACATATTAGCATAGTAGGTAGTAATATAGGCAAGGTAGATTCCTTAGTAGCAGAGTAGTAAAAAATTGGTATTTCTTCATTTCAGATATTGATTGCAGAAGTGTGTTTTTAGTCGACGGTGGAAGATTGGGCAGGTTTCGGCTTTCCTGACAGGTGGGAAGTTCGTCCCACCGTTGTGGAGAGAGGACAGAGAGTTTGATTTGCAGTACTGTACACACTATCATATTCAGTCTCTACACTCAAATTACATGACCTTCTCTTTCAGTGTGTGTGGAGGGGAGCAGGTTCACACTTCACACTCAAAACAGGAAACGAACTGTTGCACGTGACAAAATGAGTTCATCTTTGTCTATTTCGTGGTTATGTGGTTGTCCTCGGCAGGGGGGGATTTGTGCCGATGGAAGGAGCAGACCTCCTTGCGGTCTCTTGATGACATTTTGGAAACTTTTAAATAAGTTTCCCACCAGTAGCCAAAATAAAAGAAAGTAGGCACATGATCAGGTTGTGTTTTCATCAGTCAGACCACTTTATTGTTTTCCTTCATCATGTGGTATTATGTCATGTTTAATACTGTGTTTTTAAATGGCTACAATAACACCCAAATGCTTTCATCTTTTATTGAGCGTTTTGTTCTGTACTGAGTTTTATTGAGTTATTTTTAAGTATGCACGCATAGCCCAGCAGGGGCTTGCAGAGAAAAAGCGTCACCGCCATACAGTAGGCCCTATAGTGAAGCGCTTCACCGTCATACAGTATATGTATGTTCCAACATTGAGATATTTTATTGTCACTTTAGCTGATTGGACACTGTTATTATGTGCTATATGATTTCAGTGTCTAAATACCTGAGTGAAAAAAGTAGTAGAACGCGCTCACCTCACTAGACTTGACACTGGGTGCTGTAACCTCTGATACTATACATAAAAAATAGGGAAACAAGTCCAGGCACACACTCCAGGTTTTTCCACATTTATTGGCAGCCTGAAATCATATCATGACGTTTAGGTGTGAACACACCTTTGGCTTGCAGTGTCTATACCTCAAACATCTCAAAAACTCAAACACATCACAACATGAAAATATCAGGCTATACACTACTTACTTGTTGGGCTCCGTTTCAGCATACGTCTAGCACATTTACATTTAGTCATTTAGCTGACGCTTTTATCCAAAGCGACTTACAAGTTCTGTACAACAAGTCATCAGGAAGGGCACAACTCTATCAGTTGAGTAACAATGTTCATCAAAGTGTTGAGTGCTACAGTGTAGGTTAGTTTATTAGGACAAGTGCATGACAGTAAGGTTAGTTAGGGTTAGAGTACTTTTTTTCTCTCTTCAGATAATGGTTGAAGAAGTGCATCTTTAGTCGATGGCGAAAGATTGGACAGGGTTTCGGTTGTCCTAACTGTGGTGGGCAGTTTGTTGTATTACACCTACTGTAGACCTCAGTATATTTTTACTGTATTTATTTACTGTATACTTTATTCCATTTTTATTCTATTTTACTCTACTCTTATCCTAGGCAACTTGATTTGATTAGTTTTAGTATTCTAATTCGTGACCTGTTCTGTCTAAATGTTTAAATGTTGAGCGATTTGCAGTGTCAAATAATTTCTATTCTATTCTATTCTATTCATTGTGGGGCAAGGACTGAGAATAGGCGGCTTCTCCTTGATGACCCTCCTGGAGCTCGGATAGGAGTGGGTCTGAGACGGCCAGAAGATGCAGAGCGTAGGGGTCTTGAGGGATTGGGTGGCTTGCCAAACTGGGGTTGGTTGGCTATTAATTGCCATCAAGGCAAGAATGACATGGGACCACATATTTGTAACACCTGTAGCCTACACCTCTCTTGAGATCGTTTTTATGACTTGATATTGTAAAAACCCATACCATATTACCATACCATTATTTCCACATCAGTGATGTACAGTACAGAATCTTCATCTTTTGCAATTTGGATGTTTGTTGGTTCATGTTTCAAGTTCAAGTTTGTTTATTATTTGTCACAACAAAATACAAAATGTGTTAGGGTTTGAAACCGACCTCAAACGCACGGCACAGACAGGTAGTTCAGAGTTAGCCAAATACTAGGGCGTATTTATTTTCAGAGTAAAAAAGGAGCAAGTAACAATCTTGAAACAAAGGGAGACTGCCTGCAGCAGAGTTATCTGCGGCTCTGCAGATCCTCTTGGTGTTCGAGGTGGGGAAACGGTCTTGACGCTGAAGCGGCTCTGCAGATACTCCCAGCTTCAACTCGAGGTGGAAAAGAGAGAGAGAGAGAGAGGTAAATAACAGTCCACATCACACAGAGGCAGTGCGGTCTCCTCCTCCCTTGCTGAGTCCAGAACAAACAAAACGAGATCTTCAGTGTTCACCACAACACACAATTTAGCTGAGGGTCAGTGCAAAACAAAAACGATAAACTTCTGTGTCTCTTCTAAACACACACCCCAGCTGAGTCCAGTGCAAGCAAATGATAATCTTCAGTGTCTCCTTTAACACACAACTTAGCTGAGTCAAGTGTAAGCAAAAATAGAACTCTTCAGTGTTCTTCAAAACACACAAAACTCACCAAAGCGCAAGAGTAAAGCGGGTAAACGAGGCGCAGCTCAAAACGGGGGACAAGGTCTTCACCAGCGGCAATCCACAGATGTCCTGGAGGGAGAGTAGACGAGGCACAGCAACAGGGAACAACAGGCAGAAACAGAAGTATTCAAAACGACCCGACATCGATTGAAGGGAAATCCCAGTATAAAAAGCCTCTGGGGCGCTAATCAAAAACTATGACAGGTGCGCGCTGGAATTGATACTTGCTCCAAAAGCGTGTGGCGGGGAATGCACCAATCAACACAGCACCTTAAAGGAGCGGAGCGTGTGGCGGGGAATGAACCAATCCTCACAGTACCCCCCCCTCCACGGGAGCCACTCGGCGACCAGCCCGACCCGGCTCGTCCGGGTGAGCACGATGGAAGTCGGTGATCAGGCCGGGGTCCATGATGAGCTGGCGGGAGACCCAGCTCCGTTCCTCTGGGCCGTATCCCTCCCAGTCCACCAGGTACTGGAACCCCCGACCCCGCCGACGAACGCCCATCAACCGGCGGACCTGCCACTGGGGGTGTCCGTCCACCATCTCGGGAGGAGGCGGGTCCGGAGCAGGAGGCATCAGGGGACTGAGAGAGACAGGCTTAACCCGGGACACATGAAAAACGGGGTGAATGCGCATGGACGCAGGAAGCTTAAGACTCACCGCCGCCGGACTGAGCACCTTCAGAACCTCAAAAGGACAGACGAACCGGGGGTTGAGCTTCTTGGCCGAGGACCGAAGCGGAAGGTCCTTTGCGGACAGCCACACCCTCTGCCCAGGGTGGTACGTCGGCGCAGGGACCCGGCTCCGGTCGGCCCCACGACTGGCGCGCTCCGATGACCGGAGCAGCGCAGTCCTGGCGATCTCCCAGACCCGACGGCACCGGTCGAGATGCTCCTGTACGGAGGGAACTGCCACTTCCGACTCCTGTGCAGGGAAAAGAGGGGGTTGGTAGCCCAGGGATACTTCAAAAGGTGAGAGGCCGGTGGCGGAACTGACCATGGAGTTGATGGAGTACTCGACCCAGGGAAGGAAACGGCTCCAAGAAGCAGGCTTCTCGGCAGCCACACACCGAAGAGCAGACTCCACGCTCTGGTTCATCCTCTCCGTTTGTCCGTTAGTCTGGGGATGATAACCAGAGGAAAGACTGACCGTTGCCCCCAATCCCTTGCAGAAAGCCCGCCATACCTGGGAAGTGAACTGGGGCCCCCGGTCCGAGACGACGTCCTGGGGAAACCCATGGAGGCGGAACACGTGGCGTGTCAGGAGGTCCGCCGTCTCGGCCGCCGAGGGAAGCTTGGGAAGGGCCACGAGGTGAACCCCTTTGCTGAACTGATCCACTACGGTCAGCAGGCACGTGTTCCCCTGGGAAGAAGGAAGTCCCGTGACGAAGTCCAACGCCACATGGGACCAAGGGCGGCTCGGAATGGGAAGCGGCTGCAGAAGCCCGGAGGGCGCCTGGTGGGAGGCCTTGCTGCGGGCGCAGACTGCGCAGGCCAGTACGAACTCCTTGACGCCGTTCCTCATGGTGGGCCACCAGAATCGCCAAGCCAGGAAGGAGAACGTGCGATGAACGCCTGGGTGGCAGGCGAACCGGCTGGTATGGCCCCACTGGAGGACCCGGGACCGGACTGAGTCGGGGACGAAGAGGCGATGAACCGGTACCTTGCCTGGAGCGCGATGGAAGCGTAGGGCACGCCTTACCACCCCCTCGATGCCCAAGGTGACCACTCCCACCACCCTGCCCTCTGGGAGGATGGGAGTCGGGTCCTCAGTGGTTGGGGCTCCCTTGGAGTGTAACCGGGACAGGGAGTCGGCCTTCGTGTTGCGGGAACCAGGGCGAAACGTCAGCGAGAAGTCGAAACGACTGAGGAAACTGGCCCATCTTGCCTGCCGGCCATTGAGGCGCTTGGAAGCACGGATATACGTCAAGTTCTTGTGGTCTGTCCAAATGGTGAATGGCTCCTCGGCCCCCTCTAGCCAATGACGCCACTCCTCCAAGGCAGCCACAACCGCCAGCAGCTCCCGATTGCCGATGTCGTAGTTCCTCTCGGCAGGGAGGAAACGACGTGAGTAGAAGGCGCACGGATGTACCTTCTGGTCCGTTGCCGACCGCTGAGATAAGATAGCCCCAAGTCCGGTATCCGAGGCGTCCACCTCTACGATGAACTGTCTCTTGGGGTCTGGATGGAGCAAGACAAGGTAGTGAACCTCTTCTTGAGGGAGCGGAACGCAGCACTCGCCGCTGGGGACCAGTCGAACGGCAGGGCGGGAGAGGTTAGCCTGGTCAGTGGTTCCGCCACCTGGCTGTAGTTCCGGATGAATCTTCGGTAGAAGTTGGCGAACCCGAGGAAGCTCTGTAACTCCTTCCGAGAGGTGGGTTCCGGCCACTCCTCCACGGCCCGGATCTTGCGAGGGTCAGCCCGGGTCAAGCCTCTCTCCACGATGAAGCCCAGGTAATCGACGGAGTCGGAGTGAAAACGGCACTTCTCTGCCTTGACGAAGAGCCGATTGTGGAGGAGGCGCTCCAGCACACGTCGGACATGCTGGATGTGTTCCTCGAGGGTCTTAGAGAAGATGAGGATGTCATCTAGGTATACCACCACAAACTCCTCCAGCATGTCACGAAGGACGTCGTTCATGAGCGCCTGGAATACCGCCGGAGCGTTGGTGAGGCCGAACGGCATTACCAGGTACTCGTAGTGGCCCCTGGGAGTCTTGAAGGCAGTCTTCCACTCATCGCCCTCTCGGATACAGACCAGGTGGTAGGCACTCCGGAGGTCCAGCTTGGTAAAGACGGTAGCCTGGGTGAGAGGTTCGAAGGTGGAGTTCATGAGAGGAAGAGGGTACTTGTTCTTAATGGTGATCTCGTTGAGCTGGCGATAGTCGATGCAGGGTCGAAGGTCTCCGTCCTTCTTCCCAACAAAGAAGAAACCGGCCGCCACAGGGGAGGAGGAAGGCCGAATGAGACCTGCTTCCAAGGACTCAGAGATATAACGATCCATCGCTGCCTTCTCAGGGACGGTCAGACTGTAGAGGCGGCTGCCGGGAAGGGGAGCCCCTGAGCGAAGGTCGATGGCACAGTCGTAAGGCCGGTGAGGCGGAAGGGCCTGAGCCCGGGACTTACTGAAAACCTCCTCGAGGTCGTGGTACTTGGGGGGTATCGTCGAGAGGTCCGGAGGCGGCTCACAAAGAGGGCTCCGGGGCGAGGGACAGGACGCCGCCTGAAGACACTGGGCATGACAGGCGGAGCTCCACCCTCTGATGGTACCGGAGGACCAGGCGATGTGGGGCTCATGCAGCACGAGCCAAGGCCTGCCCAGGACCACAGGGACAAGAGGAGAGCTGGTGATGAAAAACTGGAGTCTCTCAACGTGGTTACCAGCAATGGTGAGAAGGACTGGGACGGTGCGTTGAGTGATGTCAGCCAGGCGGTGTTGGTCCAACGCGAACACCTCCAAGGGTCTCACGAGGTCCTCTAGCGGAATGTTGGCCCGGGTAGCAAACTAGAAATCCAGGAAGCTCTCGTCAGCACCCGAGTCGATGAGTGCCTCCACCGTCGCCCGTTGGTCCGCCCAGGTCAGGGTGATGCTCATCAGACGACTAGGTGGTGCACGGTTCTGGGAACGAGAAAAACGGCTCACCAGGATCTCCCGGGGTCCCGGCGAGCCTGGTCTTTTGGCCGGGTGGGGCAGTTGGAGATACGGTGCCCCTCCCGGCCGCAGTAGAGGCAAAGGCCGGACCTGAACCTGGCCTCTCGTTCAGCCGGACTAAGGTGAGAGCGTCCCAGCTGCATGGGTTCCTCCTCGGGCGCCGAACGGGAGGGGAAAGGACCACCAGTCGTGGTGGAAGCAGGACGGGCCGCAGTACCGTCACGAGTGTGGGAGGTCTGGGTCACCTCTGGAGGTCCCAGTCGGGCTCTCTCACGCCTTCTCTCCCGGAGGCGTCCGTCGATGCGAATGGCGAGGCTGAATAGGTCCTCGAGGGACTCCGGTTCCTCACGGGTCGCGAGCTGGTCCCTTACAGCGTCGTTGAGCCCCCTCATGAAGGTGAGACGAAGCGCTTGGTCGTTCCACCCGCTCTCCGTTGCCGCCAGTCTGAACTCCAGCACGTAGTCGGTGACCCCGCTACTGCCCTGCCGGAAGGTGCCCAACCGAGCTCCTGGGTCCTGGCCATGGGCTGGGTGGTGGAAAACCCTGCGGAGCTCTGCCACGAAGTCTGGGTAGGAAAAACAGAAATCAGCCCCCATTGCCCAGGAGGCAGTAACCCACTGTGCTGCCCGGCCTGAGAGCAGGTTAGTCATGTACGCCACTCGGGCTCCCTCTGAAGTGAATCGGCTGGATTGATGACGAAAAACCAACTCACATTGCATGATGAATGTGGCACAATCCTCGAAGTTACCGTTGAACAACCGTGGTTCGGAGAGACGGGGCTCCCGAGGTGCGGGATCGGGAGGCGCGGGGCCTGCCACGGCTGCGGGTGGTGCTCTGGCCGAGACTCCTGAAGCAGGTGGGGTTACAAGCAGGGCGTTAAATGCGTCACTCAGAGTTTGTAATTGGTGAAGAATATCAGCCTGCTGATTACCCTGGGCTGTCTGTAGGGTAGCCAGAGAGCCAAGGGACTCCTGAATAGGCAGGACCTGGGCTCGGAGCTCCTGTACAGCAGCCGCAGCCGCACCCAGCTGTAGGCTGTGGTCGTTGGTTAATTCAATCTGGACCGCCAACGCGGTTCTGACTCTGTCTGTGTCGGCTGAGGTCGACATGGTCGGGTCGTAATGTTAGGGTTTGAAACCGACCTCAAACGCACGGCACAGACAGGTAGTTCAGAGTTAGCCAAATACTAGGGCGTATTTATTTTCAGAGTCAAAAAGGAGCAAGTAACAATCTTGAAACAAAGGGAGACTGCCTGCAGCAGTTATCTGCGGCTCTGCAGATCCTCTTGTTGTTCGAGGTGGGGAAACGGTCTTGACGCTGAAGCGGCTCTGCAGATACTCCCAGCTTCAACTCGAGGTGGAAAATAGAGAGAGAGAGAGAGGTAAATAACAGTACACATCACACAGAAGCAGTGCGGTCTCCTCCTCCCTTGCTGAGTCCAGAACAAACAAAACGAGATCTTCAGTGTTCACCACAACACACAATTTAGCTGAGGGTCAGTGCAAAACAAAAACGATAAACTTCTGTGTCTCTTCTTTTTTTTGATCAAATTTGTATTATTATTCACATGAAACAAGACAACACATTAACCACAATCACAGTACATAGAACTTCACAAGAAAATAACAAAAACAATAATAATAATACAGACTAACAATTATACAGACAAGAGAAAAGAAAACAGAGTTCAACCTTCTAAATTTTAATTCCAAGGGGTACTATCTAATAAATGGTCTTTCCCAGTGTTCAGCCCCGATTCCCGGCCGTGTGACCCTATATTAATAAAACGTACATCTCCAATCCACCACAAGGACCATTTTTTGAGAACACGACCCGAAAACAGAGCAATGAACCTTCATGAAAAAACAAAAACCTGTAGAGGTGTTCCATAGACTCACAGAGACAGTGTAAAAGTGGCCAAACAGTGAAGATAGTTAAATAGCTGCCCCCCCATAATATCCCCAGCTAAACTCAAGATGACAAGACAAAAGACAAGACAGACAAAACATTTCCTCCTCCCCCTCCCAAGAGACCGCCGGACTCACCCGAACACGCACCTCAACCCCGCTCAGCCGCACACTGCGGTCTTTACCTTCTCAGCTGCTGCGAACCATAGGTCAATTCCAGCCTGCCCCACCCCAATCACCCGGGCTGTGGATATCTCAAGATAAATCACATCCAATAGAGTTAGGGACCAGTTAATCATTGTAAGCTTCTCAGGCTCCTTCCATCTCATTGCTATTAGCTTCTTCGCTGCTGTGACGCCTGCTAGGACAACCCTTTTCAGTTGTACGGACGCGGGTAGTGTCGTTATATCGTTCAGGAGTAGCGTAACAGCTGTGAATGGGATAGTTAAGCCACACAGATCTGAAAGTTTGTCCGTTATTGACCTCCAGAAGCGGGCCACTGGTGGGCAATCCCAATACATATGCATATAAGTGCCAGTGGCCTTTTGAGAGCACAAAGTGCACCGAGAGTCGGTTATCAGTCCCATAGCATATAGCTTCCTAGGTGTAAGATAGGTCCTATGAATATAATTAAAATTTATTTGCTGGTGATTGGGGTTGCAGGAAGATAATGCCACATTTGCCCAAACATCATCCCAGTCAAACTCGGGGTCCAACTCCGGGATATCCACACGCCAGATTGTATCCAATGATACATTTTTATACGTGGATTGAATTAAGAGCGTATAAAAGTCGGAGACAAACCCTCTGGATGTCGTCCTGTCCACTATGAGCCTGAGGAAGGGGTGTGGGTGCAAGGCCTGAGCCCACGGTACGCCATGCGCCCTCAGTGCTGACCTTAGTTGAAGGTAAAGAAAGAAGGACTCGCCGGGAAGATCATAAAATTCTCTTAAGTCCTGAAACGCACAAAGGCCGTTCTTATCATAAATATCCTCCAGAGTATGCACTCCCCTCCTTTGCCATTGAGGAATATTAACCGGCTTGTGTCCAACAAGTAATTGCTGGTTATTAAAAATTGGAGAGTCCAGGTGCCAAGGGCATTTAACCCCACACGACCTCTGTACATTACGCCACGTTTGGATCACGTGAGTTATGATCGGTCCATACCTCAGCCGGCATTTCGAAATAGAGACAGTGGAGTACACTACATCCTGCAATCTTAGCGGAGATACCGCCGCCGCTTCTAAGGAGCGCCACGATACAGCCTCTACAGGGTCTAGCCAGCACATCAGAGGTCTCAGTGAAAAGGACCAGAAATAAAGTTTAAAATCAGGGATTGCGAGGCCCCCATCTTGTTTTCTACGTTGAGTAGTAGCCCTTTTGATTCTCGGGCGTTTGTTATTCCAGATAAACTTAGATACCATCGATTGTACCTTGCGCCAGTGGTCTATTGGAGGGGGCAGGGGAGCATTGAGCTAATACAATTTATCCTAGGCAGGATGTTCATTTTGATTATGGAAGCCCGGGCTTGTAAGGAGTTAGGAAGGGACGACCACCTGTCTAGATCCTGGCGTATTTTATCATAAGTACCCGTGAAGTTGTACTTAGTAGTTTGGTTCAGCGTGGGGAATATCTCTATGCCCAAGTATTTAAAATGTTCTACTATGGGGATATCAGCTGGTAGTCGTACCGCCTTGGCCAGTTCATTAAGAGGTAGGCAGGCTGATTTGTTCCAGTTAATCTTAAAACCTGACAATTTACCAAAGTCGTCGATTATCCTCAATCATTTTGTGGCCGACCGGGAGGGGTCGTCCATGAAAATCAGCAGGTCATCCGCATAGAGAGCAATTTTGTGTGGAGTATTGTTGACCATTATGGGGACGATGTCCTCCGATTGCCTAATAAATTGGGCCAAAGGTTCGAGGGAAAGCGCGAACAGTCCCGGGCTCAGAGGGCAACCCTGTCTAGAAGATCTGGAGACTGGAAAGAGTGTGGAACAGTTTTTGCCTGTCAGTATCATCGCAGACGGCGAGGCATACAGGACTTTAATCATATGAATAAAACTCTTTCCAAGACCCATGACCTCAAGTACCTTCCACAGGTATGACCACTCAAGTCTGTCAAACGCCTTCATGGCATCCAAAGACAGAACTGTGGATGGAGTTGTATTGTCTTTACTGTTATCGATTACATGCAACAGCCTCCTAAGATTATCTGCAGCCAGACGCCCCGGGATAAAACCAGTTTGATCGCAGTGTACCAATACAGGCATAAATCTCTGCAGGCGACGGGCCAGCACCTTGGCAAACACCTTTAAATCGGCCCCGAGAAGACTCAAGGGTCTATAGCTACCACAATCATTGGGATCTTTGTCCTTCTTGAGAAGTAAAGAAATCAACGCCATATTGACATCTCTTGAGAACTCCCCTTGTTCGATAGCGTAATTGATCATATCGAGCATCAATGGACCCAGTTGGTCCCAGAAAGCTGAATACACTTCGGGTGGAATACCATCCCAGCCTGGTGCCTTACCCCTCTGCATTTCAACAATCGTCTCCCTCAATTCTACGAGAGTAATCGGTCTCCCCAGTTCCTTGGCCTCTTCCTCAGAAATGTGGGGTATCTCAAGCCCGCCAATGAACGATTCAAATTTAGAGTCATCAAGATTACCCTCTGAGCTATATAACTGTGAGTAAAACTCTTTAAAAGTGTCATTGATCTTTTTCGAATCAGTAGTGACTGCACCCTGGCTCGTCCTAATCGAGGGGATATCCGAGAAATGATCATTTGAGCGTATTTTCATTGCCAATAGATGGCTAGGTCTGGAGCCGTGAAAATAGTAATTTTGTCTTGTCCTATGTATCAAGAACTCAGACTGTTGTTTAAGTATGGAGTTTATTTCTTTTTTGACTATCTTACGTTGTGTGTTTAGTCGTTCATTATAGTTAGTTTGCAAGGATGCGTATAGGTCCGCATATAATGATTCCAGTCCTTCTAGCTTTTTTGACCGGGATTTTCGCAAATTGGAGGCAAATAGTGTGACATGACCCCTGATAAATCCTTTCAATGCGTTCCACAGGACCCTAGGGTCTTCTACTGTGCCAACGTTGATCTGCAAAAATTCAGCTAGTTTACTCCTGAACTCAGAACAGAAGTCATCGTTCTTTAGCAAGGTCGAATTAAAACGCCATCTGGGAGCTCTTGCGGAGAGCCTGCCAAAGGTTGCCGTAAGGAAAATCCCCTTGTGGTCTGAGAGAGCCAAGGGAACCAATGAGACATCGAAACTATCAAACATATTAGGGGACGCGAATGCATAGTCAATTCGAGAGAAGCTTTTGTGTCTGGCTGACAGGTGAGAGTAATATTTGAGGGTGGGGTTGCATAAGCGCCAAAGGTCTGTGAGCCCTGTGTCTTTGGCCCACATCCTAAGGGCCTTAGAGGCCCGTTTTTGGTCGCTCGTTTCAGAGGGCCCGGACCTATCAATCTCCGCATCCCAGCACGCATTAAAATCGCCACCCACAATGAGAGCGTATCCATTAAGTTCCAACATATTCTTCGTGATTGTATTATAGAACGCTGAATCAAATGTGTTTGGAGCATACAATGCTATTATAGCCATCTTCCTATGCAAGAATTCAACTTTTGCTATAGTAATCCTTCCCTCCGTGTCCGACCATACATCCAAGATTTTGATATCAAGGTTACGTCTTGTAACTATGACTACTCCTTTCGTCTTATCATCGGCTGAGGATGAGGAGATAACGTGATATTGCCGATTTGCCAGTCTTGACACGTCACCTACCAATAAATGCGTCTCACTAAGGAGAGCAAGGTCAATATTTCTCCTCTTCAATAGCCAAAGGACACTGGCACGCTTGTGTGGGGCGTTAAGCCCTCCTGCGTTCCAAATTAAAATATTCAATTTAGCCATGGTCGAGCTTGTATAAATGCGTAGAGAACATACCAGTGCAGCCAGGCTGAGTACAGAGGTGCTGATCCCGGCGGGCCCGGACGGTCAATCCCAGGAGTTCAGAGGAGGAACAATTACACACATATAAAACAGTACATAAAACACATAAAAATACCACCCCAGCTACAACCCCCCCTCCTTCTACTCTAAACCCTAACCCCCCCGTCCTATTATAAGGCCCCCTATACCCACTCTCCAATCCCCACCCTATGCCCCATCCACTGAGGATGGTCATCTTCCTATCACTTCCCACTAGAGACATGGATCAATAAGACGCTCCCCACTCCAACCCCCCTCTAGATAAACCCCTGAGTAAACCCCCACTAGACTTCTGTGTCTCTTCTAAACACACACCCCAGCTGAGTCCAGTGCAAGCAAATGATAATCTTCAGTGTCTCCTTTAACACACAACTTAGCTGAGTCAAGTGTAAGCAAAAATAGAACTCTTCAGTGTTCTTCAAAACACACAAAACAGAATCGTCCAAAAAAGGGTTTGGTTCAAACTCACCAAAGCGCAAGAGTAAAGCGGGTAAACGAGGCGCAGCTCAAAACGGGGGACAAGGTCTTCACCAGCGGCAATCCACAGATGTCCTGGAGGGAGAGTAGACGAGGCACAGCAACGGGGAACAACAGGCAGAAACAGAAGTATTCAAAACGACCCGACATCGATTGAAGGGAAGTCCCAGTATAAAAAGCCTCTGGGGCGCTAATCAAAAACTATGACAGGTGCGCGCTGGAATTGATACTTGCTCCAAAAGCGTGTGGCGGGGAATGCACCAATCAACACAGCACCTTAAAGGAGCGGAGCGTGTGGCGGGGAATGCATCAATCAACACAGTACCTTAAAGGAGCGGAGCGTGTGGCGGGGAATGAACCAATCCTCACAAAATGCTTGTTTCTGTATGAGCCCCTGAGAGTGTGCTACATACAGTAAAAAAACAAAAAAGTAATTAAGAAGTAAGTAAAAGTAAGTAAAGGAATGTTCAGTCAATATACATATATACAATACAGAGTCAAATGAGTAACAGTGAGGTACAATGCAGAAATGAGATGAGGTACAGGGTGCAAATGAGGTATGAGTGTAGTGCAAATCTCAAGTGTGTTAAAGTGTCTAAAGTGAGTAAAGTGAGTGCTAAGGTGAGTGTTTGTTTAAAGTGAGTGTGTACAGGCAGCTGGGTGGCGCAGCGGACATTGCGCTCGTCACCAACGCACGAGACACCAGTATCGACTCCGGCTGTCAGTGTTGCCTCCGGCTTGGGCCAGCCGTCATACCAACTCAATTGGCAGAGTTAGCGGGAGGGAAGTCGATGGGGTGGTAATCTGGACGTTGTGGACATCGACTCCTACAGGTCGGACAGGGCGCCTGCACAGCAAAAGACAGGAGAGGGCGGGGGCAGTGTGAGCCTCCTACACGTTACTCCTCGCCAATGAGAGTCTGCGCTGGCAGGTGAAAAGAGAGCAGCTGGCTGTCTCCATATGTATCGGAGGAAGCATGTGATAGACCTCAGGGCAGTCTCGGACTGGGACCATAATTCCTACCGGGAATTTGACTCAGGCAAAAGTATCTTGCTGCGTAGTATCACGTGGTGGCACTGTAGAGGCTGTATATAGTTTAAATGAGACCTTCAGCACCATGGACAGCGACGCTGTCACAAAACGGACCATACAAGTTGTATACACTACACCAAAGTGTAGAATAACTACTTTCCAAATAATGGCTTGTCCAAATGTCGGGTTATAATATGAAAGTGTCCTTTATAGAAGTTTACCGGTGCACGTTACATTACATTTCTCTACTTCACTGGCGCTCTCTAGTCGATTCATTATAGTATCACTCACCCTCGCGCTGCTGCCGTCAGTTCAACATAATGACGCGCTCCTTATACATCTCAGTGGCTTCAATCTCAGCATCCAAATCATCCATCAGACTTATAGCTGTTCTATTTCACCGTCAGGTTCCAACAAACTGTCTTCTTTAACTCCCAGTACATCCAATAAAGTGATCAAGTGATCAACATCCGGAGTTTCCACGTCAATTTCAATGTCCATCTGATTCAAAACTTGCGTAATAACACCTCTGATTGCGCCCCGCTTTCGTCTCATTCTTTCAATTTTAGTCCGACGTTCGTCTTCACCCATTCTAGAGCTATCCGTTCATATCTCTCGGGTTTCGCCAGTTGATCTCATCATGATTTAAATTAATAGGCTTGTTTGAGATTGGCGACTGGCGAGGCCTGCGCATGCACACTGCATCGCGCTGGGTTGTGAATAACAAGTTAACTCATTCGTTCCTGCCTGCTTGCCTGAATTTATATATGCGCAAATAGAAACATGTATACCTGGCCTGCTTCGGAGTTCAGTGGCCTGACTGCGGGCACAAACAAACAAATTTAAAAATAAAAAAAAGCTTTGCCAGTCTGCCAGGGCAGCCAGGCCATGCCAGTCTGCCAGGCCACCGGGAAAACTCCCGCTGCTCCCGATGGTCAGTCCGCTAGTGCCTCAGGGCTCCCTAGAATGACCAGTAGAGGGCACATGCACGCAACGACCAGGTAGTGGAGGGGGGAATTGGCATAACGACTAAACATTGGGATGGGAGGAAAAACACAGAAAAATCAGGAGGAGAAAAAGAGGATACAAAATAATAATAATAATAAAGTGAGTGTGTACATGTGGATGTGTGTGCAGTGAGTGTAGATGATGGGTTGACTTGGTACATATTGTCATTGAGCATCCTGATGGCCTGGGGATAGAAGCTCCTTCTCAGTCTCTCTGTACTGGCCACGAGACTCCGGTAGTGCTTGCCTGACCGCAGCAGTTCAAAGAGGCAGTTGTTTGGGTGACTAGAGTATTTGATTATTCTCTTAGCCTTGGCCCTGCAACGCTTGTTATGAATGAACTGGAGGTGGGGCCGAACGGGCCACTCTCTGTAGTCTGCTGCGGTCTTGTGCGGTGCTATTCCCAAACCAGTCACTCATTTATTGTAGACTACGTTATTTTGAATTGCTCCTTATCCTATACTGTACTAATCCTAGTAATATAATTAGTAATCACCTGTACATTGTATATTACTATTGCACTTACATTTGCACTTTGGTTGGATGCCAAACTTCTATTGCACTTACATTTGCACTCTTATTGCCAATTTTTTTTTATCTACTTTTTTTCTCCTCCTTTTTCTGTGATTTTTCTCCCATCCCAATTTACCTCTCGTGCCAATTCTCCCTCCCCTGTCCTGATCGTTGCTCGCATGTGCCCCCCACTGGCCGGTCGTAGGGAGGATAGAAGCCCATCACATGTCCCCTCCAATACATGTGGAGGCAGCCAGTCACTTCTTTTCACCTGCCAGCGTGGACTCTCATTGGCGAGGAGTAACGTGTAGGAGGCTCACACTGCCCCCGCCATTTTCCTGTCTTTGCTGTGCAGGCGCCCTGACCGACCTGTAGGAGTCGCTGTTTACAACGACCAGACTACCACCCATCGACTCTCCTCCCGCTGACTCTGCCAAATGAGTCAGTATGACAGCCGGATTCAAGACCGGTGTGTCTCTTGCGTTGGTGACGAGCGCAATGTCCTCTGCGCCACCCAGCCGCCTTGCCAAATTTATTTTCATTGTACTGTACTTGTGCTGTATGATGACAATACATTTTAATCGCATAAATAGTGTTATTAGTACTAGAATATTTAATCTATGCGATATTAAATGTAATCCAAGGGATTAGTGCGCGCGCGGCTGATGCCACTTTAAAAAAGCGCGCGCGCCCATGACATTTGAACGCTGTCATCACATCCCCTGCGTGACGTCACTACTACACGTTTTGGCTCGTGTGCTTCTTCAACTCAAACGGAGTTTACATTCACAGCACGGCGACGGTACCGTGTACAACAAACACACACACCAAAAACACACTGACCCGCTGAACGCACACCACCACACACACACACACACGCTAATTAAGAGGGCAGGACAATGGCGTGTGTCAAACGCCTGGACTCCTCGGAACCGCAGCTGTTCGTCTTTAATAAACTGGCCGGCGGTGCGAGGAGGAGGAAAATCACGCTGCCGAGGAAGTCCTCCCTGGAGAAGATGCTGTTCAGGAAGAGCAGCGCGGCGACCGGCGACTGCGGCGGCTCGCCAGCAGCGGAGAAAACGACCATTCACCCGGTGTCACCAGGGGGGATGCCCGGGGTGGACGGGCAGAGATGCGCTGCTCTGCCGCCCGCTCAAGCGCCACGTAGCGCGGACTGCAGGCGCGGAGAGGAGCGCATGATGACGGGCGCCTGCGACGGTTGCGCGAAGAAGACAGCGGTCGCTACTACCACCGGGGAGAGTCAAAGCAGGGGGCAGGTCGGCTGGGACGGCAACGTCGACTGTGATCCAAACCGAAACACGGGTAGGGTGACTTCTTCGCTCATCAAGAAGACCATCATCCATGTCATGCCGAGCGCGTCGGCTGCCAGTGCCACCAACGGACATAGGAGACATTCGCACCGGGACGCGCTAAGCTCGAGACGCGGCAGCGGCGGCAGCGGCAACAACAATCAGATCGTCTCCACGGGCGGACCGTTGAGCAGAGATGCCGGCGGGCTGCCGCTGCTGGAGAGGCTGACGCAGGGCAGGACCGGGGTGGTGAGGCTCGCCCGCACCGCCGAGCATCACCGGAGGGAGCCGGCCTGGTCCATATTCCGCAATGAGGAACGGGACCCGCGCGTGAGGGCGGAGAAGGGCGAGGGACACCGGTTCGATTCCAAAGCCGTTATTATTACGCAGGACTGGTGCGACGTGTGCAGTCGCCAAATCACAGCGCAGGCGCTTAAGTGTCAAAGTGAGTGTGTTCATCATCATCATGCGTTCAAACGTTGTTGTTGTTGGTGTTTTGTTCGTGTCCTCTGGTAGTCTGTGGCAAAGGAGTGGTTGAACATAATATTAATACGTCAAGTCAAAGTCACCTTTATTGTCAATTGTCTATAGTGCAAGACATACAGAAAGTTGAAAGTCTGTTTCCCTCATGTCCACGGTGTATATAAAAAGACATAGACAATGTAAACAACACAAGTAAAAATGTAAGACACAATAAACAAACACACAATATATATACAGGACAGCAAGATATTACTGCTGCTGCTGCTGCTGCTGCTGCTGCTGCTGCTGCAGGCCACCTCAGGATAGGAGAACAGCAGCATGTCTGCTTCTGGTATGACTGACTGACTACCATTACAGAACACCCTGCACACATAAAAAAAAAAAAAAACATCCATGGTATCTTACAGGAAAAAGACTTGTGTGCCACAGTCCATGTAAATTGTCTTTTCATTGACATGACTGCAGATCCTTGAACATTTTATTAACAGATTGCAGAATGGGTACAATACACCGAGATGCAAACCAGAGAAAGACTTTCGTCTTGTTTACATCAGGGTCCCCCATCTTCAATTAATCAAACATAATGACATACATGACATACAGGTAGACAGTACTGTTGCATCTAGACATTTATGACATACCAGATCTACAAATATACAGTACTGTTTATGTGTACAAAAGGAGTCTAAAAAGAGAGTATATACATTTGAGGGGCAAGAAACTGTACATTGGAGGTGGTTGGGTGGGTGGAGTGGGGGGGGGGGGGGGGGGTTGGGTAGGCGGAGTGGGGGAAATTCAAACTGTACATTGGAGGTGGGTGGAGTGGGGGGGGGTTGGGTAGGCGGAGTGGGGGAAATTCAAACTGTACATTGGAGGGGGTTGGGTTTGGACATTTACAGTGGCCAGTTTCGAATTGCAGTCTCCCGTAGGTGCTCTTTGAGAGTGGTTTTGAAAGTGGGTAGTGATTCACATTCCTTTACAACTGTGGGTAGATTTACCCATTATGTGGCATAATTGCGAAACGTGTTTAGTCCCTTGTTTGAGCCGAATCTGGGTTTCACATGATTTGTGGAGCTCCCTCTGGTGTTGTGGTATTCACTGACCTTTGGGAAGTATTTTGACATGTACACATGAGTACCTTAGTGGTGTAGTGTATCTTGTAGACCAGGCCCATTGCAAGTTGCTGTACTCCATCCGTCTACTCCATCCTAGGTTGTCAAAGTGGGCAGGGGTGAGGTGGGTTCTAGGATTAAGGTCAAGCAGTAGTCTGACCAGTTTGTTTTGTGATGTTTGTAATTTTGTTTTTAGCGCCTTTTGAGGTGCTTTGGTACCATGAGGTGCAAGCATAGTCGTAGTACCCTTGAATGTGTTGTGACATGCTCTGGAGGTGGGTTATCTTGTTCATGTTTGGCTGGTTCACTGTTGGTTTACTGAAAGATACAACCACTGAAGCAGAGCAGAATACTAAACTCAAGTTGTGTGTGTGTGTGTATTGTGTGTGTAACAGAGGGGGAACCATGGTGCAGTTAAGGAGTGTGACATTGCCAAGCAGTTGGCTCCTGAATTGCAGCCAAAAGCCTCCTATGGAAACCCCATTATCTTGTCCCCCCAGCCTGCCTCCCAATGCTCTGGTGTCACACTGTGATTTGCAGCGTGAGCCCAAAGCCAGCTCTCTGAAACTGAGATAGAGAGGGGAGGGGGGGTGGGTTGGAACCACCGTGGAAATATCTTGGATTTCGACAAGCTCCAGCGGGTACAATACTATGTAAGGCGTAATGCAGAACGCTCGGGGAAAGTCTGTGGGAGTCTGGGAGAAAGCTTTAACGCAGGGGACTATTTTCAAGCCAGGATCACTTTCCACTCAGTGGATTCACAAAATGGATTTCTTTCAAATTCAAAACTTTTGGAATGGAAAGGTTATACTATCCCAACCTACTGACAAATGAATGAGAAGGAACGGATGACGGCAAGTTATGTCAATTTACGTTTTTTTAAAGTTTGAATTGATTTGAATTTGATTGAATAGTGAATTGATTTCCACCCACCCAGGAGTTTCAGGCTGAGTTTGTCACCTCACCCCTGTAAAAATTTACCCCGCATTCAGTCATCTCATCTGTTTGGACCCCTTTTTGAGTCATCCAGTCTGACTTCAAGTCAAGTCTGATCAAGTGTTCCTTTATTCAAGTGTCATAGCAGCATTGGGGAGGGGGGGGGTGTACAGGTAGGATAGGTGCATAGGTTAGAACATAATAATGATAATATTAATAATGACAATAGTGATGGTAGTAGTGAACAGTAGTGAGTGGCAGGATTGAATCAGACGGTAGTAATAGTGACAATGGTATACCGTAGTAACACACTGCACCAGAGTCCTAACAGTGTTTATTATTCAGTCAGATAGTCCTAACAGTTCTCAAGTTCTCCAGCCGTTAGTTCTCTAGCAATTTGTGGAGCCTGATGGCTACCGGCACGAAGGACTGGCCAAGGCGGTTAGTGGTGTGTCGTGGGGGGGATAAGTCTTGCGATTAATTCAATTCAAACCTTTATTTATTCTCAAAGACAATTGAGGTCACCCTCATTTTCAATGTCGTCGAGACTTTACAGACATTTCAATGCACACATTTCTACAATATAACAATAATAAATATGAATAACTATCTATATAGTACTTTTTGCACACATGGACCGCAGTCCATAGTACCCCACAGCAATTTAGTATAAAATGAACATAGACATACAATCAGCACACAATTGACAGAATAAAAAACAATGCATAAATTGCAGACATAAGGTATAAGGTATAGGTATAAAAGACAATAAAACGTGCAGACTTAAGAATAGGCATAAAATAAGTACAATGTCGCTCAAAGGCATGTGAAGTGAACCCCCCAGGAACAGTCAATCCCCAAATCAATCCCTACCAGATTCCCATCCAAGACACCCCCACCCCCCGATAAAGCACATAAACGTAAGCACACACACACACACACACGCATGCACGCACACACACACACACTCTCTCTCACACACACACACACACACACAGACTTCACCCTCTGAGGTGTCGTGGGCTGACGGCTGTAGTAACGGTACAAAAACCCATATATGTACTGTACATTACAACTTTCCGCGTGAGACCCCCACAAGGAAACTACTAACCTAAGATAAGATGTTCTTTTATTGATCCCCTTGAGGAAATTCGGGTGTCATAGCAGCATGGGCGAGGAGGGGGGGGGGTACAGGTATGGGCCGCAGGGTAATAGTAGAAAGACATAAATATATAGGCAATGAAATTAGATCTGAATATAAAAACACATGAGAAAAAAATAAACCGTGTAGACAATATAATTAACTCTGAATATAAAAATAACTCAGTTACTCATTTTTCTACTCTGTATTGTATATCAAGTTTCTTAAACACTTTAAGTGCCAAAAACGTGTTTAGGCGTCTTTCCTAGCCATGCTAAAGTTGCCGAGGACGCCCTAACTCGTCTTTAATATCAATATTTCAAAAATCTGTGATCGGAATCATATTTCCCCTCTGCAGCCTTCACACACAGTTCTGAGCTCCTCTCAATCCTCTAGCGGTTCAAGAGCGCCATCTGGTGGCCGATCGGCAGAAGCGCCAAACAGGAAGTCATGTGGATGAAGTGGTGATCACCCATATTACTTCCGGGCACTCGCTATAGGTCCCGGGACTCGATCTCGACACAATACATAGCGATCCGTTGCCAATAACTCGATAAACAACATGATCTGGACGTATATACTATTATACAACCTGGAAATGGACCTGGTATTTCGACATCCCATAATGGAAAACTGTCTACCCCACGCTGATCGCCCAACGGCCCGAGGAGACTGGGGTGAGTTTTAGCGTGTAATATTACCGTGTTCGATACTAACTGATCTGATGAACATATGACCCACATTGGATGAATGGTATAACGCTGCCCACGGAATTATAAACGCCCCCTCGCCCATCCGGTCAACATCAGATGACGTGTAGTAACTTCCAGAAGTCCGTCCAGTTGGAATTTTTATATCGCGCCGATTGCTATCAAACTATTTCATCATCAATATAATGCATTTGGGGCTATAAATCACGTTCTGGAGAAAGCTGCAGAAAGAGATGAAAACATACTTATACCTTAGACCATATTTTAGTATGAATATGTGAATGAAAAAGTTTAACGTTGCTACACCATGAACAATACATATAGGACCTTGAATGGGCCCTAATAATGGCAATCTAGCAATAGAATTTAAAAAGTTATAGCCCTGCAAAGAAGGGGAACTTCTCCATGTTAAATAGAGCTGGCAACGGATGGTATATCATGAATTTGGCCTTAGGCAATCAAAGTGTTAAGTATAGAACACTTTTGTTTATGTACTTTTGACTTTCTATTTTATACTTTATCTATTTTTATCTAGCACCCTCTCTGGAGCAAAACAGAAAAAAGCATTTCATATAAAAGTATTCTGTATTTTTTTGTGTGACAACTAATAAAGAAACTTGAAATAGGACAAAAATAAACAATGTAAACAAAGGTGGAACCTGTGGAGATCACTGTGGCTGTGGGGATGAACTGAACTGCTGACACCGTGCTCCCGTTAGTCCGAGGCCTTGAGTGAAGACTTGAGGGCTGGCCTGACCTGTACCCAACACTGTGTCCTCCCTGGTGTACAGAGAGAGTGTGGTGGTATCTATCTACCTCCAGCTGCTCTGCTCAGGGACACAGAGGAGGCTCTCAGAAAACACCCACTGTGTGTGTGTACCGGTACGTGTGTTTTGTCTGGCTCACATGCACCGTCAGACACCTTTTGAGCTCAGCCCTGAAGAGAGGGGAGAGAGGGTGTGTCTGCATGTGTGCGTGTCGATGTGCTTTGGTCATGTGTGCTTTGGTGTGTGTGTGTCTGACACGTAATTTTTCTTAACCCTTTCACTGCCACACTACAGAAGGTTAACCCTTTACACTATCACACTACCGACGGTAACCGATAGTAAGGGTTAACCTTCTGTAGTGTGGCAGTGAAAGGGTTAAGCATGTATGTGTGTCTAACATGCATGTCTGCCTGCATGTGTGCTTTGGTGTATGTGTGTGTGTGTTTACATACTTGCATGTGTGTGTGTGTTTACATGCTTGCATGTGTGTGTGTGTGTGTGTTTACATGCTTGCATGTGTGTGTGTTTACATGCTTGCATGTGTGTGTGTGTTTACATGCTTGTGTGTGTGTACTTTGGTTTATATGCAGTGTGCTTGCCTGCCTAGTGCCTACATGTGCTCTTTTGTGTGTGTGTGTGTGTGTGTGTTTACATGCTTGCATGTGTGTGTGTACTTTGGTTTATATGCAGTGTGCTTGCCTGCCTAGTGCCTACATGTGCTCTTTTGTGTGTGTGTGTGTACATGTATGTGCATGCATGTATTTGCGTGTGTATGTGTGTGCATGTGTACATGTATTTGACAGCAGAGCTGCCTGCATGTGCTCCTTTGTGTGTGTCTGCATGTGTGTGTGCACTGCGTGCGTGTGTGTGTGTGTGTGTGTGACTGCTGAGCTGGCAGCGTGTCAGCACCACTCTGTCATGGGGATGGCGCTGCTACTGCAGTGGACTCGGATAAGAGAAGGAGGGAACGAGGGAGGAGGGAATGAGGGAACAAGGGAACGAGGGAGGACTGGAAGTGTGGAGAGAATGGAACAGATAAAGGATGGACAGACTGACGGACACACGGGAACACAGGAAATGGAAAGGGAGAGAGAGAGAGAAGAGAAGTGGCTGGAAGACAGGATAAGAAAATAGTGGAAACGGCAAGGGGGAGAGAGATAGAGAGGGAGGGAGAGACGGGGAGAGGGAGGGAGAGAGAGAGAGACAGAGGGCGAGAGAGACAGAGGTTGGAGAGAAAGAGGGAGAGACGGAGAGGGTGAGAGACAGAGAGAGGGGGAGGGAGGGAGAGAGAGAAGAGAGGGAGAGAAAGAGGAGACAGGAGAGGAGAGAGTGTTTTTGTTTGTGTGGTTACTGGTTAGAGAGAGGAGAGGGAGAGAAAGGGAGAGAGGGAGAACGAGATAAGAAAATAGTGGAAACAGGGAGGGAGGGAGACAGAGATGGAGACAGAGGGAGAGGGAGAGAGAGACAGAGCGAGAGAGTGAGTATCAAGAGGAGAAACGGGGAGCTGAAATAAAGAGGGATGATGGAGGGAAGAGAGCCAGTGTGAGAGAGAGAATGGAGAGAGCCAGTGTGAGAGAGAGAATGGAGAGAGAGAGAGAGCTGGCCCGGTACTGCAGTGCTGTCTGATTTAGTGTGCCATCAGCAAGAGGCTCAGCGGAGCGAGAGAAGAGATTACTGGAGCACTATTCACACACGCACACACACGCACACGGCCACACGCACACACAGATCACAAGTTTGTCTCCAACCTCTGCAGAACTTTTAAGTAGGTCATTTTTCATGACTATCGCCGCAGATCAATACAGTCAGCTGGCTGATATCTATGCCAGACTGGTAATGGCTAAGAGGCATCTAAGAGGCTGCTAACGGTATCTAAGAGGCTGCTAACGATATCTAAGAGGCTGGTAACGGTATCTAAGAGGCTGCTAACGGTATCTTAGAGGCTGCTAACGGTATCTAAGAGGCTGCTAACGGTATCTTAGAGGCTGCTAACGGTATCTAAGAGGCTGCTAACGGTATCTTAGAGGCTGCTAACGGTATCTAAGTGGCTGCTAACGGTATCTAAGAGGCTGCTAACGTAGGGCTGGGCGATATGACGATATTATATAAATATCGGGTACAGTTCATTAACGATACACTTTTTTAACGTATCGTGGATATCGTGATGTTTTGCCCAAGAGGATTGTGTCGCGTCAATCTGGTCCACCCCGTTCAAACTTTTGAACAACGCCGCTCCCACACACACACTACTGCATCAAAGTTAGTACGTATGATTAACAAAGGCATTCGTTTTGTGGCATCAACATTATATAGTTACACGTTATATAGTTACACATCAGCGTATTTACCCAAACATAGCAACGTCCAATGACGACATAGATAGCAAGCGTTACTGTTCATATCTCAGTCCGTGCCGAGTTGTGCGTGCCCATTCTGCGGTCTGTTAATAAAGTTTTCAATCAGACAGATGTATGGAAAGGCTTTTATTATAACATTTGTTGCAGTAAAATCATTATGCCTCGTTGTCATGCTGCGGTGCGCTAGTAATCACTCGTCGGCTGCGGTGAGCTGTTGTTGTTGTCGTTGAGCTGAGCTCTCGTTAAAATCAAGGAGGGCATTCAGGAAGTAAAAAAAGAATAGCGCTGCTTGCCGATTGGTGCTAAGAACAGCAGGGCGGGTACAAGCGGTGTGACGTAATTGGCAGACTCGACTGTCAATCAAAATTATTATGTTGCCGGCTGAATGATTGAACGAATGAACGTTATTAACGATTGCAGAATGGGTACAATACAGTACAGCTCAATACAACAACAGTGGACTGACTGGAGGATGAAGACCAGAAAAAGACTTTCGGCTTTTTTACATAAGGGTCCTCCATTTTCAATTCATCAAAACATTTAGAGACATACAAATATACAGTAGTTTCATAAAAATGCTAAAATCCTATTGATTGATTGATTGATTGATTTAAAACTTTATTAACATATTGCAGAATGGGTACAGTACAGCTCAATACATACAATTGTTAAGGGGATGCAGACCAGCGAAAGACTTTCGTCTTGTTTACATCAGGGTCCCCCATTTTAGATTCATCATATTTCATATCTAAATTATATAATATCTCATTGCTAAATATATGCAATATATAATCTAATAATCCAATAATCTAAATCTAATATATAATATAAAAATGCTAAATGCATGGGTATTTTATTTTGTCTTTAATGTTAGCTTGCAAACTCAAATACTGTCTTGGTAAGCCTCATAATGAATTGTTTGGGGGAAAAAAGAAAAACATCGTGATGCGTATCGTGTATCGCCGAAAGGTCAGAAAATATCGTGATATCATATTTAGGCCATATCGCCCAGCCCTATGCTAACGGTATCTTAGAGGCTGCTAACGGTATCTAAGAGGCTGCTAACGGTATCTAAGAGGCTGCTAACGGTATTGCTAACGGTATCTAAGTGGCTGCTAACGGTATCTAAGAGGCTGCTAACGGTATCTAAGAGGCTGCTAACGGTATCTAAGAGGCTGCTAACGGTATCTAAGAGGCTGCTAACGGTATCTTAGAGGCTGGTAACGGTATCTAAGAGGCTGCTAACGGTATCTAAGAGGCTGCTAACGGTATCTAAGAGGCTGGTAACGGTATCTTAGAGGCTGCTAACGGTATCTAAGAGGCTGCTAACGGTATCTAAGAGGCTGCTAACGGTATCTAAGAGGCTGCTAACGGTATCTAAGAGGCTGCTAACGGTATCTAAGAGGCTGCTAACGGTATCTAAGAGGCTGCTAACGGTATCTAAGTGGCTGCTAACGGTATCTAAGAGGCTGCTAACGGTATCTAAGAGGCTGCTAACGGTATCTTAGAGGCTGCTAACGGTATCTAAGAGGCTGCTAACGGTATCTTAGAGGCTGCTAACGGTATCTAAGAGGCTGCTAACGGTATCTTAGAGGCTGCTAACGGTATCTAAGAGGCTGCTAACGGTATCTAAGAGGCTGCTAACGGTATCTTAGAGGCTGGTAACGGTATCTAAGAGGCTGCTAACGGTATCTTAGAGGCTGCTAACGGTATCTAAGAGGCTGCTAACGGTATCTTAGAGGCTGCTAACGGTATCTAAGAGGCTGCTAACGGTATCTTAGAGGCTGCTAACGGTATCTAAGAGGCTGCTAACGGTATCTTAGAGGCTGCTAACGGTATCTAAGAGGCTGCTAACGGTATCTAAGAGGCTGCTAACGGTATCTTAGAGGCTGGTAACGGTATCTAAGAGGCTGCTAACGGTATCTTAGAGGCTGCTAACGGTATCTAAGAGGCTGCTAACGGTATCTTAGAGGCTGGTAACGGTATCTAAGAGGCTGCTAACGGTATCTTAGAGGCTGCTAACGGTATCTAAGAGGCTGCTAACGGTATCTAAGAGGCTGGTAACGGTATCTAAGAGGCTGGTAACGGTATCTAAGAGGCTGCTAACGGTATCTAAGAGGCTGGTAACGGTATCTAAGAGGCTGGTAACGGTATCTAAGAGGCTGCTAACGGTATCTTAGAGGCTGCTAACGGTATCTAAGAGGCTGGTAACGGTATCTAAGAGGCTGCTAACG